>NC_056729.1:1998791335-1998893835 GCF_019279795.1 Protopterus annectens | reverse complement strand
TTAATGAGCCAGTTGGCAACCCATCTTGTGACATAGGAATTTATACCTAGTTTATAGGTTCATAGGTTCATAGGTTTATACTAGGCTATCTGCCCTAAGGCATTTATAAGCCTAGCCCAAATTTTTGTGGCTTACGCCACCCCTTATATGAAAAAATACTGTGCCCATTAGTTTGTTGTGCCTCTGTCCAGCAGTGACACAGAGATGATTCCCGGGGTAAACCTACGATCTCCCATCCACAGTTCTAGATTTCTCTTGAACAGAGTCAGCGAGGTGCTCTGCCTCACATGGACCGGGATTTTATTCCACAGCATAGGGAGTCTCTGAGTGATAAATCTATCCCTCCAGCACGTCCTATTTATATCCGTGCTAAGGTTTAAGTCGCTTGCTCTAGTGGTTTTGGTGGATTTGGATTTTTTGAGGTGGAGCATGTCCATTAATTCCGGGTTGGACATGGCCTTGTATGTCAGGCACATGTCACCTCTGAGCAGGCGGTATGCGACTGAATAGAGCTGGAGTTTCTTCAATCTGGCAGCATATGACAGATTTTGGAGTCCCTTTATCCTTTTGGTGAGGAACTTTTGGGGTCTCTCCAATTGCTGCAGATGTCGGGTGAGATACATCCCGAATGGGGCATTGTACTCGATCATTGGTCTGATAAGTGAAGAGTACAGGGGAACAATGACCTCACTAGATCTGGATGTGAATCCCTTCATGATCAGGTGGGCAATGTAGAAGGTCTTTCTAACCACTTTAGCAATGTGAGTGTCAAAAGAAAGGCCACTGTCAACCTGGGTCCCCAGGTCCCTGATAACCTCTTCTGTGCTTAGTGGATTGCCACCTATATGGTAGCTTGGGGTTACCTTGTTTTTCCCGAAGGGTATGACTATACATTTTTTGGTGTTTAACTTCAGGCCATGGCTCTGGCACCAGCTATCTGTTTCCGTGAGTCCCTTCTGAAGGATATCCGTGTCCGATGCACTTTCCACTACGGCCCAGTTTGCAGTCGTCTGCAAACTTTGTCAGCCAAAGTCCTCCCATGTTGGCCTGTACTTCTGAGAAGTAGATGCCAAACAATAGGGGGCCAAGGACTGAGCCCTGTGGGACACCACTTGTGACCGGCTTGGAGTCTGACACAGCGCCAGCAACTCTAACCCTGTGAGTTCTGTCCTTAAGCCAGTTTGCAACCCATCTTGTAACATATGGGTTTACATTTAAGCTGGTAAGTTTTTCTACAATACCCGAGTGGGGTATTGTGTCGAAAGCCTTTGCAAGGTCAAGGTAGGCTGTATGGACTGCCTTTCCCTCATCAATGGCCTTGGTGACTGTTTCGAAGAAGTCGACCAAGTTCAAAAGGCATGATCTTCCCTTGACAAAGCCAAACTGGGTCGGGTCCAATGTCTGCAAGTCCCCTATATCTTTGTTTATGAGCTCCATTATGATCCTCTCCATAGCTTTGCAGACTAGACTTGTTAAGCTTATGGGACGGTAATTACCAGGGTCCGTAGAGGTGCCGCCTTTGTGGAGTGGGACCACTGTTGCCGTACGCCACTCCTTGGGCACGTATCCTGTGGTAAGGCTGAGATTAAACAGCTGCCTTATGTGCGGGTTTAATTCCTCATTTAGCTCGTGTAGCACACAGCCAGGGACACCATCCGGTCCCATTGATGCTGTGTTTTTAGCTTTAGAGAGAGCAGCTTTCACCTGCGCATTTGAGATGTCCGGGAGGCTACACTCGGCTGGGATAGTTATCTCTCCTTTAGGGGAGGGGGGTGAAGTTTGCACTGAACCTGTCTGCCAGTATGTTGGCAATGTCTGTGGGTTCAGTGATTTTTGTATCATTTTGGACTAATTCTGAGCATATCTGGGAGTTTCCACCCAGGTTCCTAACATAGCTGAAAAGGCCTTATGATTGTCCTTTGAATCTATGGCAATTTTTCTCTCAAAATTGGCCTTAGTTGATTTTATGAGTGCTCGTATTCTTTTACTAATAATGATCAGGGGTGACTTCCCTTTTATGGATTTTGTTCTATCATGTAACAGCTTTCTCCTCTTATTGTAAAGTTTGTTAATGGCTGGGGTCCACCAGACTGGACGTTTGCCCTTTGTGGAAAGAGTCTTGGTTTTATTTGGGATTGCCTGATCCATGCAGTCCTGGAGGTGTTCATAGAAGGCATTTGTAAGGGCTTCCGCAGCTTGGGTTGTGGTTTCCACTGGCTCAGGGGCCTTGAAGGATACCACACCAGTCTTGAGTAGTGTGAAGTTTGCTTTAGAGAAGTTCTTCACTATGGTCTTTTTGTTTGGGGTAGGGCGGGATGTGGATTTCCAGTGAGATTAGTTTATGATCAGATCTCACCAATGAGGGATATACTTCGTGTGGAGCATTTTGTCCCCATGTTTGTGACAATGAGATCTAGTATATTTTCTCCTCTCGTGGGAACAGTGACTAGCTGTTCCATGGCATTTGAATTTATGAACTCCAGGAACCGTTGGGCTAGAAAGTTAGGGCTTGAGTAATGTTCCCAGTCTATATTTGGGTAGTTGAAGTCACCCAATATGATGGTGTTTGGAGATACATTTATACCCTCCAGTGTCTTCAGGAAGGCTGTGTGGGGTTCCTGAGTTTGAGAGTGTGGCCTGTAGCATGCTACAATTTGTAGAGCAGTTTTGCCTATGGTTAGTTGCACCTGGATGGTTTCCGAAGCTTCGTGCGTTGCCACCAACCTGGAGGTGTGGGTATCCTTTATGAATATGGATACACCCCTCCTTTTGTGGTGTGGTCCGGGTTTTGGGGCGGAACGCATGATATGAGGTAAAACCTAATAGTGCCGGGCTGCTCTCAGGAGCCTTGAACCAGGTTTCAGTTACAGCACAGACATCAATGTTCTCCATACTGAGAAGGGCCTCGAGTGCGTGCATTTTGAGATTTAGACTTCTGGCATTGAGCAGCATTACCCTCAGTTTCTTCCCATTTTTTTTTCTAGGGTGGTAGGTTTAGAATTTGAGCCTTGCCTAAAAAGGCACTATGGGGGTGGCAAGAGCCTTAGCCAATATCCGAATCCCAGGGTGACAGGTGCAAGCCGTCCCTTGAAGCAGCGTGGCTTGTCAAGCATGTCATCCCAGGCAGACAGACACTGGATCCCCTTTGAATGACACCAGACATTAAGCCAATTGTTAAAGCTGATCATCTTGTCTCTATATTGTGGCATCATTCTTGGTGAAGGAAGGATACTGCTCAGGGTTAGGGTCATACCTGCCTGGGCTACATAATCAGAGAGCTCCTCTATGTCTCTTTTCATGTAGTCAAGGGAGGTACGTCTCAGGTCGTTCACACCAGCATGGACAATGACTGTGTCATATTTGTACTTGCCGTGGAGTGACCCGAGTGCTTGTGTTATGTGGCGGATTCTAGCGCCCGATAGGCAGCTTACTGTGACCCTCTCCTTGTTCAGCCTGGTGAGTGGGACGTCAGTGTGTCTGACTATGGAGTCACCTATGACCAGTATGTTTGGTGTTGTATTTGGCCTTAAGGGCTGTGACTGCTTTGCACACTGCTTTTGTGGTTTATGTGTTGCTTGTGGGGTTTCTTGAGGTAGCAGTTGTTTGGGTGTCTGCTTTGGAGGCCTCTGCTGTTTAGGTAAATTTTTACTCAGAGCCTTCGAGTATGTCTTCGTGTGTTTATGTGTTTGATTCAGTGGAGTGGTAGCATTATGTGAGGCTGTTTATCTATAATTCCAGAGTGGGGGATGGTGTTGAAAGCCTTGGTAAGACCTAGATAGGCTGTGTGAACCACCTTACCCTTGTCTACGGCTTTGATGACTGCTTCAAAGAAGTCTATCAGGTTTAGGAGACATGATCTGCCTTTTACAAACCCGAACTGGGTGGGGTCCAGAGTTTGGAGATTACCAATGTCTTTGTTTATAAGTTCCATGATGATACCTTCCATAGCCTTGCAGACCAGGCTCGTCAGGCTAATGGGGCAGTAGTTCCTGGGGTCCGTGGTTGCTCCCCCCTTGTGGAGTGGGATAACCATCACTGTGCACCATTCAGTGGGCAGAAAGCCTGAGGTGAGGCTATGATCAAACATGGTACTTAGGTGGGGTGCCAGTTCGTTCTGTAGTTCATGTAGAAAGCAGCCTGGGATGTTGTCTGGTCCCATGGATGCTGTGTTTATGGCTTTGGAGAGTGTGATTTTTACCTGTGCAGCCATGATTACAAGAACTTTGCATTCTTCCGGTATAGAGATGGGATCTTTAGGGGGTGAGAGGGGAGTAAAGTTAGCACTGAACCTTTCTGCCAGGATATTGGCAATATCAGTTGGGTCTGTATATTTAGTGCCATTGTGCTGTAACTCAGAGCAGATCTGAGTGTTGCCATTGAGATTCTTGACATAACTATAGAACACTTTGTGGTTGTCTTTAGAATCAGTGGCAATTTTGTTTTCGTAACTAGCTTTGGAAGATTTTATCAGGGATCGCATCTTCTTACTGAGGCTGACCAGGGAGCTCCTCCACTCTTGGGATTTTACTCTTTTTGCAACAGTTTCTTCCTTCTGTTGTACAGTTTGTTTATGACAGGGGACCACCAGATTGGCTTCTTTTTTTTGTAGGATAGCGTCGTGGTTCAGTTTGGGATAGCACGATCCATGCACTCATGTAAGTGCTTATAAAGTGCAATTGTGAAGGATTCAGTAGTCGTAACTGTATTGTCCATCTGCATGGGTGTCATGAAGTTCACCACTTCTGTCTTAAGAAGCATGAAGTTGACTTTGGAGAAATTTTTTACCATGGTTTCCTTAATGGGGGGTGGGGGCATGATGTGGATATCTAGGGTAATTCACTTATGGCCAGATCGGACCAATGAGGCATTGACTTCAGGTGTGGAACACCGGTAACTCATGTTGGTAAGGACTAGATCTAGGATATTGTTGCCCCTGGTGGGGATGTGGATAGGTTGATCCAGGGCATTGGAGTTTATGAATTCCAGAAAGTGTTGAGCGAAGGAGTTGGTACATGAGTAGTTTTCCCAGTTAATGGTGGTGTAGTTGAAATTGCTTATTAGTAGGGTGTTTGGTTGAACCATAATATTTTCCAGTACATCAAGAAAAGAGGAGTGGGAATCCTGCGGCATGGTGGGTGATCTGTAGCAAGCTACAATTTGGATTGCAGTTTTGCCCAGAGTTAGTTGCACGTGGATAACCTCAGCTGCATTATGCTGAGCAACTAGCCTGGAGGTGTGGATATCCTTAATGAATATGGACACAGCTCCGCCTTTGGTGTTCTGGTCCAGGTTACATGGCCAAAAAGTGTGGTATGAGTTATAGCCTGGTAGTGCAGGGGTGCTCTCTGGAGCCTTGAACCAGGTCTCAGTCACTGCACATATATCAATGTTCTCCATTTTAAGGAGTGCATCGAGTGAGTGCATTTTGAGATTTAGACTTTTAGCATTGAGTAGCATCACCCTCAGTTTTTGCTTGTCTGTTCCTGTTATGGTGCTGAATTTGTCATTTAAACCTTGCCTAAAAAAGGGGTGGCAAGAACCTTAGCCAGTATCCGGAATCCCAGGGATGACAGGTGCAGGCCATCTCTGGCAAAGCATTGTGGTCTGTCAACCATGTCATCCCAGGCAGATACTGGATCCCTTTAGAATGGCACCAGAAGCTTTGCCAATTGTTGAAGTCAGTCAGTTTGTCCTTGTGCTGCAGCATCATTCTGGGTGATGGCAGAATGCTACTCAGGGCTAGGGTCATACCTGCCTGGGCTACAAGATCGGAGAGCTCTTTCATGTCTCTTTTCATGTAGTCCAAGGAGGTACGTCTCAGGTTGTTCACACCAACATGGACAATGACAGAGTCATATTTGTACTTGTTGTGGAGTGACCTGAGTGCGTGGGTCATGTGGTGGATCCTGGCACCTGACAGGCAGCTGACAGTAACGTTCTCCTTGTAGCCTGGTGAGTGGGACATCAGCGTGCCTGACTATAGAGTCACCTATGACTAGTACGTTGTTTTGCCTTATTGGCTGTGGTTGAGTGGCACACTGAATCTGCGGGCTATGTGTCATTTGGTTTGTGTTGGAGGGAGGAGGTTGCTTGCATTTCTGCTCGGAGGTCTCTGTTGCTTGAGCAGATTATTATTATGAGCCTCCGTGAATGTTTTTGTGTTTCTATGTGTGGATTTTGGTGGTGTAGATTTAGTGAGACTATGTGATGAGTGTGGTGTGGTGCAAGTGTTTACCTTCTCCTCTTGACTGTCAAGTTCAGTCTTGATTGGAGAGAGCTTTACCTCCAGTTTGGCTAGATAAGTGCATCTCTCACAGGTTGTAGTGTTGGGTGGTAGGAGGAGAGGGTTGTCTGTGTACATGAGCCAATTTCTACATTGCCTCAAGATGCCCAGATTCATCAGATAGACAGGAGAAAACACTATTTATTTATTTTTTTTTATTTATTTCAGTTTGATGACTGGGGAGGTCCACTGGGCTCAGGACCCCATTTTCAGTGGAGGCCAAGGGAGAAAAGCTCCACATTACAAAATACAAAGATAAAAACAAAAATACAAAAGATAAAATTTAACATAAGATTCAAGGTACAGATACATAAGGATGCAACCGTCAGTCTACATGGTATGAATGCTGGTAATTTGTGATACAGAGGCAATATAAGGAATGGTGTTTACATAACATATGAGTCATATATTGAAATGGATGATTAAAATGTTACAAAGAGTCTGAGTCTAGTAATGGCAGAGTGGTAGAACAAGCATAAATGTTAGGGAGGGGAATAAAGGGAGAGCAAACTATTTACAGTATTTACATATATACACAGGATAACAGTAAACAATAAGTAGATATGAACAAGGTTGATAGTAGTAAGAAATTGAATAGCATTACTGTTAATATGCACAGTGAGGAGGCTAGGTGGGGAAAGAGCAGTTGCACTTCCACTTAGAAAACAGGTAGGAATGGAGTACAGTTTTGAAATTATTAGGATTTTCTGTCAATCATAAAGTAGGAGAGGGTGAGTTCCACTTTTTGGCTAAGGAAAAAGAAAGGAGGTGCTGCCTGGCAGGTTGTTTTGGTTTGTGGACATTGAGTAGGTTTAGGTGGGCCGATTGAAGTGGCCTATTAGGGGTATATGGTTGAAGGATGTTGGATAGTGCAGGACATTTAGAAGGGTTAAATAATAGCCTGTGGGCAGTGGTAAGTTGGAGGTAGTCTAGAAGGTTGGGGAGTTCTAGCCAGTTTAGTGACTGGAGGGCAGAGCAATGATGGGATGAGTGTTTGGCTTTGGTGGCGAATTTAGAAATTTTGTTATAACAAATTTCCATTTTTGAGGAGGTGGAGGCGGATAAGTTAGTTAATAGAGGGGCACCATACATTAGTGAGGGAAAAAGATAGGTAGTGGCAAGCGTTTGCCTAGAAGAAGGAGAGAGATAGTGGAAGTTTCTGTATAACAGGCCAAGTTTTTTATGTGTTTTCTTAATGTTGAGTTGAACATGGGTGTCAAATTTTAGGTTTTCATTGATAGTGACCCAAAGAAGTTTGGCATAGAGGACAATTTCTATGGTAGAATTGTTAAGGCTTCTAATTTTGAAAGTCTTTTTGTCAAGAGCGAAGGATTTTGTGGAGGGGAAGAGTAGTATTTTAGATTTGTTAGCATTTAGAGATAGGTGGTTTTGGAGCATCCAGTTCTCAGTGGTAGAAAAGGCGTTTTGTGTGTGTGCTAAAAGTTCAAGGAGGTTGGTGGCACAGCAGATTAAGGTGGAGTCGTTGGCGTATTGTACGATTTTAGTATTTGGGATGGCAGAGTGGAAGTCATTGATAAAGATATTGAAAAGCATGGGGCCAAGAATGGAACCTTGGGGAACTCCAGTAGGGTTAGGAAGGAAGTTAGAGGTGCCTTTTCTCCATTTTACAGCTTGAGATCTGTTGGAAAGGTAACTTGAGAACCAGGATAGTGTATTGTCGGAGAGGTTAAGGTTAGATAGGTGACTAAGGAGATGAGTATGGGAGACAGTGTCAAAAGCCTTAGAGAGATCAAGTAGGACTGTTGAAACTATTTTGCCAGAGTCACGAGCATGATTGACTATATCTAGGAATGAAAGTAGAGCAGTTATAGTGCTATGGCCAGGACGGAAACCATGCTGGGTGTGAGAGAGGAGGTGGTTTTCAGTAAGGAAAAGCATTAGCTGAACATGAACGCATTTTTCCAGTATTTTTGATATAGGGGAGAGGATGGCTATGGGACGAAAATTTGAGGTATTATTGTTTATACCACCCTTATGATGGAGGTGTATAAAGGCAGTATGCCACAGCTTAGGGACATATGATTCCTGTATGGATTGATTGATTAGGATGCTAATGGGGAGAGCAATTCCATCTGCAGCAATTTGTAAGAATTTAGATGGAATATTATCTGGGGCATTTGAGCAAGGTTTCAGTTTGCTGAGAAGTTGTTTTATATATGAGGTAGAGACTGGTTTGAGTTGAAAAGTGGGGGGAGGATTGGGTTTAGAGGCTGGGGTAGAGTGGCTGAACTGTGAGGATGGGTTAATAAGGAAGGACTTATTTAGTTCAGCTATAGAATTAATAAAGAAGGAGTTGAAAAGAGTAGCAATTTCTGTGTCAGATTTGGTAGTATCAGGGCAAGGATTATTTTTGGTGCCTGGGTTGAAAAGAGAATTATTGGACTTCCAAAATTGTTTGGGGTTTTTAGAATGGTTGGCTTGGAGAGTCATATAGTAGGATTGTTTGTCTTTGTATATAAGTCTTTTAGTAAGATTGCGAAGTTGTTTATATTGAAGTAGCGTCTCAGGATGTTTATTATGCTGAGATAATTTCCAGCATTTGTCTCTCTGTCGCATGAGTTTTTTGGTTTCCCTAGTTAACCATGGTGTGAATTTAGATTTGATTCTTATAGTTCGAGGAGGTGCTTGGGAGTTAAGTATATTTAGGAAGGTAGAGTTAAAGGTTTTGATGGCACTGCCAAGTGGTAAAGCCTTTAGATTATTCCAGTTAGTTTGTTTGAGGGTATTAGAGAAAGTTACAGGATTATAGTGAGTTAGGTTGTGTGTATGTAGGTATTGATGCTGGAGGGGGGGAGACAGTATTGCTCGGTGGATGAAGGCTGGCAGGTGGTCACTGAAAGAGTCGGGAAGGATTCCTGAGTCCAAGATATTATTAGGGTGGATAGCTAAGATCCCGTCAAGTGTAGATCCTGGAGGATTGCTCTTGTTGGGTCTGGTAATAGAACTGGAGCTGACCCTTGGACATGTCTGAATTAAAAAACTATTTTCCTCTAGATAAGTGAGGAAAGTGAGTACATGCAGCAGGTCCATACATATGCTACCATATTCTAGCACTCCTTACAAGTCGTGTATAGGTGAGTGACTTACCTTGCGAATGCAGCAGTTGACAGACCTGTGGTTCAGGGCTGACTCTGTCTGATGCATGCAATACAGAGCCAATACATGGTTAGATACAGGTTGTGTAAGCTGGCTGGCATAACTTTTACTATATGTATGTGAGTCGGAGTAAAGTCTGAGTCCCTAGGGCCATAGGTTGTCAGTGCATGTGCTATGCATTGTCTCTTGGCCAAGGCCAATAACCTAGTACCTACCTATGAACCTATGCTCTATGATGTTTCGAGTTTGTGCATCTGCCTCATTATGGCATTCTTCCATGGGTCTGTGTGCATTCCTGATGGGTGTCTTCATCCACGGTTTCAGTGCATAGCCAGCATCCCCCGGTAAATGGCCATGTGGGACGTCCCCCCAGAAGAAATCTGGTACAGCTGTGATGCATGTCAGATATGGGAGTCATGATAACTGCCAGGGCTGCCAGCACACACATTCATTATGATACCTGGGCATTGCACATGACCTGGCAGTTAATTTAGTGATACTCCTTGAGGTTGACATAGATTCTACCCTCCTCACCGGGTGGTGCCTTGATGTGTACATGAGTGCAATCTATGGCAACCACTACCTCAGGGTACTGTGCTACATGGTAGAAGTACATATTGCTGGCCCTCACCTCAGGGGTAAGGGGAAAAGATATGTGCTCACTGGCATGTGGTAGCATGGCATTCAGAAACTGGTGGAGTACCCTGGATGCCGATGCCTGTGAGACTCCCCATCATATACCCAGTTGGTCTTTGGAAAGTACTTGTGGATAATATCCTAAGAGTTGCATGTACCTTTGTGTCCACTGGGATGGATTCCTCTTTGTTGGCTCTGTGTCTGAGTTGAGGGTGGCAGAGCTCAGTGATTTCTTGTAGTATGTCCCTGTCCACCATGTAGCGCTCTACAATCTTCAGCTCATGTAGCTCCTGGAAGGTTACCCTGGGCCTGAATACTCTTCTCCTTCTCTGTCTAGGTCTGTTGTCAGCAGCAACAGCAGCAGCATTGACCTCAGCATCTAGCACATGCAGGTGCAGCAGACCTGCAGCAGCCCTTAGCATTCCTTCAGTTAAAATTCCCAAGTCTGTACTCCACTGATATGGAGTATGGGATAGAAATCAGATTGTAGGGTGTATGCAACCTTTATAGTGCTCTGCTGTAGGTGCAGGCTATATGATTGGCTACCTGTGATGCATTCCACCTGCCAAGTACATCATTAAAAATATTTAATGGCCCTAGTTTAAGTGAAACGGGGGTCATCAGTAATTAATATATCATTAGCTTTTAGATACACTCAGCACAGTGGCATACCATGCAAACACATGGAAACAAGCATTGTGAAGGTAAACAATGCTCAGCAGTCACTGTACACACCCCCCTAAAAGGTCATGCTCAGCACAGTGGCATGCTGTGGAAACATGGGTAAATGAGTACCCCGAATGTAAATAAAACTTAGCAGCCAGTGAACATCCCCCTGCTGAGCACAGCAGCGTGCCACACAAATAGGTGCAGCTGAGCTCCAATGAGCATATAAGTCCTCAGATACACCCCCTCTTGATGTCAGATACCTTTTCTGTGGGCACCAACATGGTTCTGTGCCTACACAGAAGAGATATGCGGACATGGATACCCATTTGTGCTATTCAGTAACCACACCTCATTTGCATAGGGATCTGTGCACACAACCTGGAAACTACATGGTTCCAGGCCCTACTTTGTTAGCAACAGCACCATTCTACCATTGTAGATACTCCACACAAGGTTCTATAATACATTTCTGTCACATACTATTAAATGTATTTTTTCAACTTTTTTTTTTTTTCACAAAAGCATGTTTATGTATAGTGGCATGCTGTGCAAACATACCCAGATCATTAAAAAACTTTAACTTATTTCCTTTGTGTTTTTGAACACACAGTGAATAGTTTTGTTCATATCTGTATGTGATATGCCATTTCTGCCCATCAACCTATGTTTTTACAGTCCTTGTTGTCTGTCTAAAATCCTGTACACTAAATTTTTCCATGTACACTATGGACACTAACACTGGGTCTGCAGGGCTGCCTGTCTGCTTACTAGATTGCTCTACCTCCCTCATTTGCATGAAATTCACCTGCTTATGAGGTGATTTGCATGCCAACGATACTTCTGTGTTGGTGCATGCACTGGCGCCTCCCAGCTGTGTTTACTGAATCACAGATATGCTTACTTAATCCCCCCCCCCAATGTTTACTTAAAATCTGGCCTATGTTTTTATCACATCTATTACTAAATCCGCATTCTTGTGAAAACAACTTCAGAACAAAGTCAATATTCAAAATATCAAAGCGTTTATTTATAATTCTGTGTGAGGTGAATTTCTGCCAAAAGTAATAATGCCTCTTATTTCTTCCCTCGAAAAAACTGTATGTGGAGAATCATACAGTAAGAGGTATAGTCTCTCCATAACCTTATCTTCCTGTCTCTTCCTAAAGATGGAAAACTCAGCACATCCACTATGCATTTAAAATGGTACAAATCATAAGCTGCTTCCAAATAAGTAGAATCCACTCTACTAAGCCTTTCCAGTCAAAGTGTTTTTGAGCTCTCAGGCACCTTGTCTTAGCCAGTAACAAGAAGGCATGCATATTTGGTCTCTTCAAAAAGTGTCTTAGTTTTTGAAAGCCTATAATATTTAGTTGTACTTTATTTCATTTGTAAAGTGGTAACAGATAGCAGGGCTAAAATACATTCTTAAGCTTCTAATATATAGTTATTTTTTCTTTCCTTTGGTTCTGGAGAGCAGCACTGTTTGAAGATTACTTTTTCACCTATGAAGTGCTTGAATCTGAGCCAAAAGAATGCATATAATGTCATCTTGACTGCTTCTAAGTGTGTCATTTTGGTCCCTAAGTAGGAGTTTTCTGGGGTACAGAACTATTTATTTATTTAACATTTGTTGACCGGGAAAGTTCAACTAGGACAGAGCCTATTTTCATTGGAGGCCTGAGGAGAAGTGCTCCATATGCACGTCTTTGGAATGTGGAAGAAGACTGGAGTACCCAGAGGAAACCCACATGAATGCCGAGCAGACATGCATCCATCACACAGAAGGCACCTCAGCTGAGAATCGAACAGGAGAACCTCTTGCTGTGAGGGGGGCAACATTAACCTCTGCACCACTGCACTACCCTACATTATTACATTGTAAGTATTTTAAATGGATGACATTTTGAATATGTGTCCCTAATAGCAGTGTAGCCCAACTGGGTATTGCAAGCCATTTTTAATATGTGTCCCTAACAGTAGTGTAGCCCTACTTGGTATTGGAAGCCATTTTTGAATAGTTGTCCCTAATAGCAATGAGTTCCTGCTTGGTATTAGCCAGTGGACAGCCTGTAGTATTTTGCAATGATGTGTCCTTTGTTCAGCTAAAAGTATAAATGTATATATTTTTACTTCAGTAGACTGTACTTAGGTTGAATGCATGCTAAGTAGAGGTAATGCATATTCTAGTTTTGGGAGTGGTATATTTTTGGCTATAGCTTTAAAGACTCAGGACCTAGCAGGTAGGATACATAATAATATAGTTTTAACTGCATAAGAATATTTACCGTGATTTTGCCTTTATGATTAGAGAAGTTAAGGAGTGAGTCCATTGTTAACCTTAGGTATCTCTGTTCTTTAATGTTGGAAATAGTAGTGCATTTTAAATCTTTGATCAGTAATTCAAGTAGTAATAGAATTTTCTTTGCACTTAAGAACAGCATGACTCTGGTTTTGATGAGGTTGATGGGACGTCTATAAGCCTTAGTCCAGGTTCAGAAGGCTGTAAATTTTGTTTGTAGATTAGTCTGCAGGGATTTATGAGTTTTGTCGGTGTCAAGGTGATGTGCCTCATCAGTGTATATAGTAATGTTAAGCGGTGTTAGGTCTTATAAGATGTCACTGACAGAGCGAAAATATTAGGGTCTAGGGCAAAGGCTTTGGGAATCCCAGTATTAAGTGCTGAAACATTTGAAGAGATATTATTGGAGAAAATTTAAAATGTTCCATCGTTAAGATAGTCACAGAAAGGGGTTAATGTATTATCTCCAACATGTAGACAGAGCTTAACAGGTCTGTACTCTTTTATAGATCAGTTTGAATTAAGCAGTTTATTATTTTGAATCATCTGGATTTTGCAATTCAACCTACAAATCATGAAAGGCAAAAATATCTTTAACATATTAATATTAAAAAAAATTGTCAGGTATCATTCCTTATTGTCTTGCCTTAGTCTATACTGGTGAATTTTAATGATAGCAGTCTGAGCAGCCTTTTACAGTTGAAACATTCTAAAGTGGGTAGTTCTGCTATTATTCATAAGTAAATTTATTTCATTTTTTTTTTAACAATATTAAGACTAATCAAATTTAAAGTAACACTCAAGCAAATGTTGATTTATTGGCAATCAATATAATTTAAAACAGTCAGGTAGCTGAATCCAAAAGAATCCAAAAGAAAAGAACTGATGGGCCCTAAAAAGGAAGAGCACTGATGGAAGGCCCATAGATTGAAAATAGCCCAAGGCTCAAGGTTCATTTACTCTACCATTATGTATATTGCTACACACTCAGCTACCACTGCAGGGGGTTAATAAAAGCAATGGTACTAGCCATCTGCCTCCCCCAGGATACAAACACCAGCACTGGTCACACACATGCCTCCTTCCCACCTTTCTCCACCAGCACTTTAGCTGCTAGTAATACACAGTTTGTCTAGCGTATCGACAGTACTTTGTCTGTTTATGCCATAAAACCAAGACATCCAACAATAGCATTTTATTTTGTGTGTGTTGATAACAAGATGTGAAATGTGATGCATTTGCCTCCTTCTTTATGGCAGGCAATGAATGTATGTCATTACATTGTGCTGATGAAGTGATTACTCTACTTTTGTATGACGTGTAGTCTGCTCTTCTCTTGGGAATTAGATGCTGTCTGACATGTTGTTGTTGTTTGTCTTTCGGCTTTTCCTGGTTAGGGGTCGCCACAGCAGAACTCCGGTCTGCTAATGATTGACAGTAGATTTTCACAAACGCCAAGGTGCTAGCTTGACGTTCAACCTTCAGTGAAGGCACACCCATTTACGCATGTCTTTCGAATGCCCACCCAACCGCGGGGAGGACATGCAGACTCCACACAGAAGGCACTCCTTGCACTCCAGCCGAGAATCGAACGGGAGAACCTCTTGCTGTGAGGCAACAATGCTACTGCAGCACCACTGCAGAAGTAGATGCTGTCTGACATATTGTATAAATATTAAAAGATAGTGAGCTACCTGATTTTTCTACCTATCTTGCATGAAACATGCCTAGGCTGTGCCTATGTGCTGACTGGACTGCTTGAATATCAGTTGCGATCCACGTGGATTACTACAGCATGACACACCCTCTTTGCAAAAATATTTATATACAATGCATTGCTACCTGTCAGTTTTTAAATACTGCAGTCAGCATTGATCTCTCAGAAAGATGGTTTCCAAAACGTACAAATATCAGGAATTTCGACAGCTGGAACCTGATCAGCTACACCTCAAGTTGGCTGCACCATTATGGATGAGGCCTGAAACTGGTTATAACATCTCACATTAAGTGCTTTGATTATGCTGTCCATCTCAGTGCAATGAAAGAATGATTTGTAGTTGATTTTTATGCATGTTACAAGGTAAGCTTATTAGGTACCACAACCTTTCAAAACATCAGCCTGTGAGCACTGCCTGGTTAAACTGTTTCCTTACTTCCTCGGTCATACAATGACAAAGGTATATTGAGTGAATCAAGCTCTAGGTTGCAAGGTGAAGCTTATTACCAGCATATAGCTTTTATCATGTTTTCTGTTTATTTATTTGTTTATTTATTTTGCTGTCACACAAACACTGATTGTGATAATTATTCCTTGTTAAACAGGATGCAAGACAAATTTCTGTGTATCACTTATTTATCAAATGGTCAAACAAATCTGATCCTTCTGAGTATTGCTGTGCAGTGGGCATCATATTACTGAACAAAAACTAATCTGTAATAGTGCTAATTTTACTGTAACTTCATTACTGCTGGCAATTTAGTCTGCCATTTTTTGAACATTAGCACTGAGATAAGAGATTGCTTAACATGTCAGTCAGAATTGACAGACTGCTTGCATACCACAGATTTTATTACCTGGAGGAAATTAGCACTGAGGATTTATGAGTCTTTTATATTCATTATGGGTATTCATTCAAGAACCTGATAAATATTCAGAAAATAGTATACAACCTTTTAAGCTGTTGGACAGTTTCCGTACAGCATTAGTAGTTAATTATTAAACTTCAGGGAATTATATTCTCTAGTATCTGAAAATAACAATTGTGACAGCTGTGTGTTATCTGTTGACTGGCAATTAACATTGCTTTGGTTTGCTCTGATACAATAAACGTTTCTACATGCACTGGAACATTATAGCAGCCCATTGGATGTTGGTATATTATATTATATTATAAATGACAGTAGATTCCCAAAAACTATTTTGTTCGTCGGCTCTATAGTTCTGGGACTAAAAAGGGGAACATTATACCCTTAAGCTGTCTGATAATTTTTGTTTATACTGCAACATTGTTTATGTCTATCTATCTGAAGAAATTTGGTTCTGAAATAACTCTGTTTTTCCCACTTTGTAAAAGGGGTGGGTGGTTAGCTTCTGCACTGTTTTTGATTACAACTGTGTCTTGAATCTTTGTACACCATTTGACATATGTTGTACTCT
Organism: Protopterus annectens; assembly: GCF_019279795.1. NCBI lineage: Eukaryota > Metazoa > Chordata > Ceratodontiformes > Protopteridae > Protopterus > Protopterus annectens. Next base: position 1,998,877,674 of record NC_056729.1, on the reverse strand, counting down.
AGTGAGATACACTGAGCATGATGCTACTGCTGTCATTATCTCAATAAGATCCTTAACATGCACTTATTCCCTTGAAATGACATTTGCTAATATAATGCTGTATGGCATGTGTTGATATGTCAACTCTGTAGAAGTATTAAAAGATAGAAATACAATGAAGTGCATAGGTACTATTGTACCAGCTAATGTTGCCTTTACTTTGGAACATGTTTTTCTTATGAACATAGAAGAAAAGATTAACAAAATGCATGAGCATTTTTCACTCTTTTACAAAAATCTGTTAGATTAAGAGGAAAGAAATCAGCAAACATTTTAACTTTACAGTTCAAAAATAGAGACTACAGTGTTGTTTCTCCCAAGACATGATGACTTGAAACCATAAATACCTAGAGGTGGTAGACATGCAAAAAAAAAGAGAGAAATGTGTTGTTGTGAAAAGTTAACTTCCCTAAGATAGCTGTGAAAAAAGCAGTATGAAGACATGGTGTACATACAATTAGTTTTCTCAAGGCTTGATAGTTTCTGTGATTATCTGTCAGTGATGGGCATTATGGTAAAGTTAGGGCTAAATGCATTGCAGATCATTGTACATATGTGTGTGTTTGTGTATGTCTTTATCCTCACAAGCACATATGTGGATGCCCCCCCCCCCCACCCCCATTGTAGAAGGAAGCAGTAGTTCACAAAAAACACAAAAATTGACTGGCCAAAAGAGAGCCATAAAGATGACAATGTGAGCTACTGAGGATAAGAAAGAAATGATATAGTGTTATTATTAGGCAGGAAGATTTTTCAGATAGAATATATTCAACAAGATTAAAAAAGAAATGTGAGGAAAGAAAATACTTGCAAAAGAAAAACTGTCAAAAGCTTCAAATGCAAAACAGATTCACAAAAAACATTATATAGACCAAGAAACTTTGGGCTATTTGGAAAAAGAAGTGACTGAGGAAGTGTGAAAATATAAATAACAAAATCTAGAGATTTTTGAAAGGTATAAAAAAGAAATATGGACATGGGAAAGAAAGAGAGATCTGATATGGTACAATATTTATGCAAAGGAGAAAGCCAAATTAATCAATACAAAAAAGCAGCTACAAAGCTATTTGAAGAGAAATACAGACAAAGGCATCCAGATCTGCAAAATTTCACAATACAAAAAATAAGATCACAAAGGGAAAATGTAGAACACAAGATCAGTAAAGCAGAAGTTAAACAAATAAAAGCTAAAGTTATGGAATAGCTATGAAGTGAAGGATTTAGTGGAGAAAGTCTAACATAACATGATGGAACGAGTCCCCAAAATAAGGAGAAACAGGTGGAATGGAAAACATCTGAAAAAGATGTGGATATGGGAAAGAAAAAGAGATTTATTATTGTGCAATATTTATGCAAAGGAAAAAGCAAAACTAATTATTCAAAAAAAGCAGCAACAAAGATATCTGAAGAGAAATACAGGCAAAGGCATCCAGATATAGAAAATTCCATAATGCAAAAAATAAGAAAACAAATGGGGGAAGTAGAAAAGAGGATTAGTAAAGGAAAAGTTAAAGAAATAGAAACTGAATTTATGGATTACCTGAAAAGCGAAGGATTTAGTGTAGAAAATTCAACTCTGGTAATTTCACAGCATGATGGAACAATAAGCCCCCTAATTAAGGGGAAATAGGTGTGTATGTGAACACTTGCCACAAGAACATACTCTGGAGTCCTCAACAGGAAACCAGTACAAAAGTTTAGTTGGAGTTGCACAGCAAGGTGGGGAACAGGAAACAGTGGCAACTCTGGCACAGTCAATATTTTGGAGTGATAATCCAATGAGTTCTGATATGAAAGAGCAAAAGATGACACAGGATGCAGTTCAAGAGAATGTGCCACTGGAAGATGTTCAGGAACGTTCTGTAGAATGCCAGCAGGAAACAGAAAACCAAGAATGTGCCCTCAGCTTGGATGAAAATGAGCGATGGGAAGAGTTGCTTGATTTAATAGAGATGGAAGGTTATATCAAGACTAATGAAAGAAATATATTACAGAAATTCAATAAGACCCAAAATGTTAGAAGTTTCATAAAACAAATGAACACAGTAATCAAGACTATTAACAGAAATTCATATGACACAAAAGAAGTAAATATGATATATTACTATGCAGCTAAATTAATAACCGATAAAGTCTTACGATAAAAACACAGAGCAGTAAGGGAAAGGAAGGGAAGAAATCAAATGTCATCATGGAAGCAATGAAAACAGAAAACTATAAAGCAATTAAGAAAAGAAGTATCACTGTTAGAAGAGTATAGAAGAGGGAACAGATCAACAAAAATGCTTAAAAAGATGTGATAAAAGCAATGCACAATATCAGAACAGACCAGGATCTATCATACACTATTGGAAATAATAAACTAAAGATATCAGCACAGGCAGAACAACTTAGAAGACATACAAATAAATATAAAGGAAAAGTACAAATAAAAATTGAATGATGACCCAAACAGTTTTATAAAGTATTGGGAAACAAAGCAAAATAAACAAAAAAAGAAGAAATAGACACAGTTTGGAGAAATATCTATGAAGACCTTATGGAACATAGCAAAGATGCTGAATGGATAGAAGAAGTAAAAGAAACAGTAAGAAGTTCAAATGTACAGGATATGAAATGGGATGAAGTAATGGCCAGAGAAGATGAAACAAAATTAATAAAAACTCCTAAGTGGAAAACCCAAGGCCTAGATGCAGTACCTAACTTCTGGCTAAAAGTATTAACATCTTTACATGAAGATTTAGCCTAGAGTAAGAACAATTAATTCTGGGCACATTGCGAGTGCTGTGAAGAGCACTTTTGGCTGACATCAAAGACTGAAACAATACTAATTTCATGAACTTTAATCACACTTTGACTTAAGAATGGAGTCCATTCCTGTCATGGTATTAGAAACCCAAAAGACTTGGCGAAATTAAACTGAGGTCAAACATATATCCAAGGAGTCATCTCCATCATGCAAAGGTTGGACATAGCATTATTTGACATGGGAACATTTGTCATATCCAACAAGTAGCTTGACAGTAAATGAACTTCATCAAATCTATACGCTTTTCAATGATCATGTGTTGTGCATATTTAATAGTACAGTTCAGATAGAAAAGTGTTCTTCGAATAGTAATCATATCAGTCCCAGCAAGAAGTAAATTTTTGCCAGTTATTTAATTTCTTATTTTTTTAATAATTTCCCCCAAATCATGTATATTTTGTACATTTATTTTACTTTCTAAATTTTTTATGTAACGCATTTCTTTGTAATATGCAAGGTAGGCAGCTGCTTTTATTTTTGACTTTAACAGACAAACATAAACAATGCTGTTAATTTAACCAACCTTCTGGTGAAGAGACAAGGTGTTTGTCTGTATCTCTGGTGACTGTGATTGAGGATGGGACACAATGCACTGGAATGGTCAGTCAAAAATATATGATGAAGCAGTCAATAGCCAGGTCTGCCATCCTGGGAGAGGTGCAAAATGCATCATAGCCTCAACACCCTCTTGTCAGACCAGATGCTTCACAGGCTAGCACTAGAAAGGTGAAATGGTAGCTGTCCGGTATGGATGATATAGGGATATATATATATATATATATATATATATATATATATATATATATATATATATATATATATATATATATATCATGCAATGGCATCATTGCATATCACTTCTCAGTATAATGGCCCCCATGTCTTTCCACCTCAGCCTACATGAATCATCACTGCAGTCCCCTGAGAAATCAAAATACTTGTCTGGTGAAAGGGTAAATCAAAAATTGCCTAGTAAGGAGCTACTGAGGTACTCAGGGCAGAACTAGAGTAGGGGAAATAGGCCAAAACTAATGGAAGTCAGATGGGGGATGGAGAATGGACAATCTAAAAACATCTCCCTTCTAGTAATCATTGCACATTGTATGCCCTTCTGATGAGAAACCACTTCAGACGAAGCTACCCTTCCATTATTTGGCATGGGGGGGATTTCAGTCAGAATATCTCCCAGAATTCATTATCATGACAATACTTAGTTCCAACTATGATCTTTAGTCTTGAAGATAAGCCAGGGTGGTATTGCCATGAGTTCGCATTGAAACCTTAGTGGCACTAACAAGTGAGCTTCCAGTATGGCCAGCCTAGTTTGGAGCATAATATGTGAGGACAAGATCACTTCCTTTAGCTGTGGCTACAGCTGATTGGGGAGTATGAGGCAGTGCCATAACATTGTTTTTGTTTCTGTTTCCATTGCCCCCCACCTTGTTGAACATCTGCCCCCCCACACTCATCTCTCTTCTTTCCCCATTCAAATGAACACTGCTGCACTAGAAATAAGTACCATCCCACAGTCAGCAGTTACACAGTTTGCTAGTATATTCTGCACTAACAGTTTCTTTCTCAGTTATAACAGACATCTAGCAAATAAGAGACTTTCAGTGTTAAGTCTGAAGGCATGTGTGCGCACCCACAAATTTAACATTCCCACCTGCACCAGGCTGCTGTTTCATGGGTGAATGACATTACACCTTCTTCACAATGGCATATCTCAGTGCTACATCACCTTTGGCCTCAACCATAAGACTGTGGTACAGTTAGCTAGGCTGCCCCTGGGGTGGGTGGTCTTACCACATCACCTCAATATTATCTCCCTTGGCAACTTCTTCAGTGCTTGAAACACTATTTGAAACCAAACCCTTATGGGTATAGTCATGGATCTATCACTCTCAACTCAGCGCCAGCAGAAACCACCTGCCCAGTTCTAGTCTCTGCTATGCATCTCTGCTCATCATAGGAGACGGGCAGAGATGATGATGTGGATAAAACCACATCTGCTAATTTGTTGGATTCATAACAGTGCACATCATGTCTATAGCTGGCTGAAGGGCACACCACCATATCAGTAATACTCCAAATCCAGTTCTTCTAAGACAAGAATAAGTTGGTAATCCAGTTCTTGGCATATGCATAACTAAGATGGCACCTCTGCAAACAACCAGACTCCAGTTCCATAGTCAGCAGCTCGATGGTGATATTCAGATATTTTGCACCTGAAATCCACACTTAGTCAGCAGAATTGTCTATATCCAAGGATGGACCGGTTTATCATCAGCAGAATTGTCTAATTCCAAGATGAACCTGTTTATTATATTCAGATTAATTGTCTAATTCCAAGGATGGACCTGTTTATCATAGTCAACCAAATTGTCTAATTCCAAGAATGGACCTGTTTATCAGAGGATAACTTTTACCAGTAAAGTGTGTATTTCTATTCTTAAAAACTGGAGGAGGACATAATAGACAATTGAAACTAAATTGTGTTTTTTCTATTACAATCTGATAAACAATCCATGTGATATATTATTAGTTAATTTAAACAAATGGAATGAGATGTTAGGCACCCCATCACACCTGTGGAATGGTCTTATTATTTATGTAATATACCTCCCTGTGGTTGGGTGGGCATTCGAAAGGCATGTGTAAATGGGTGTGCCTTCGTTGAAGTTTGAACGTCGAGCTGGCACCTCGGCGTTCATCAAAATCTACTGCCAATCATTAGCAGACCGGAGTTCCTCTGTGGCGACCCCTAACCGGGAAAAGCCGAAAGACAACAACAACATATAGAATAATAGAGGGCCACTTCTCACCCATTTTACTTATGCCAAGGTGCTCTGTCATTGGCATTACAACCCAGTTAGGTTATTTGCTTATAGATTATCTAATGATGAGCAATATCGGCACTTTGGACATACGAAGGCTCACTACATCTATGGAATATCCTAAGGTACAAGTTTTATGGAAAGTTGTTATTTATTGATGGGGTAGCTTGAGTGCTGAGAGCACAGGTACACCCTAGAACTAACATTACATTCTAACTTCTTGGTATATACAACCACCTCTCACAACTGAATGTGCTAGAATTAACATGGATCAGGACAGCAGCTGCTTTCCTTTTGCTGATTGTGTTTACTTGTTGGAAAAGTCATGCATCATTAGATCCAAGGTCACTATACAAGGTTCGAAATAAATTGAGTAAATTGTCTAATAAGAAAGTGGATATGATTCAATGGAACAAATATTGAAGCATCTCATTTATAAATTGCAAATACATAAGGAGTTTCTGGTTGCTGAGCAATTAGTGTGTATATTATTATTTTGTTGTATTACTGCCATGGTATGTTAAATTCATTGATTAAAATAACTTGTAAATGCAGAAATTGTTGATAGTGCAAATTTTACATTGTGTATTACAATGGTTCAATAAATAAGTGATTTGCTCGGTCACACAGTTAGGCAATGAAGGCTAAGGGAATCAAACCCTAGAATACTGGCAACAGCTTGTTAGCAACCCTTCAATCATCCATGACATCTGGTTAATGAAGATGTTAGGAGGCCTACAGACATGGCTTTATTAAAAATATTCTAGCAGCACAGCAGTAAGTACTGCCAGAAGTTAGAAGCATGGTGGAGTAGCTGGATCATAAAATGTAGCAGGTGAAAATGAAATGACCCAAATCTTACTTCATAAAATATCTAGCTTGGAAAGATAATAAAAAAGGGCTCTAAAACAGACATATGGTCTAGAATATAGATTTAGTCACATGAACTTGGAGGTTATGGGTCACCTAAAGCAGGCTGGGGTACTTTGTGAGGCAAACAAAGTCTGTAGTAAAAAGTCCCTGAGAGTTTGGGTTCTACATATATCACTACCCACAGGCTGCAGCAGTCAAGCAAAAGGGCAATGGGACTGCCTGGAAATTCATACGAGAGAGAGAGAAAGCACAATACAAAGGCTTACACAAGATCTGTGGGACAGACCTGGACCTAAAGAAAGTCAGAAGAACATGAGATAAAACAGAGGCTCAGAGGTGAGCGTGGATTTGATAGCACCAAAATCAAGAGGAGCCACAGTGGATGATGAAAGTTGCAACTGGAAGAAAGGTGTCTCCCACTGCAGCACTCAGTGTATGGGGATATTTAACGGGGTTTTCTTTTTTGTTTGCTTTGTTTGTTTATTAATTTATTATTTATTTGTTTATTTTTTTATTCATGTATTGCTCCTCAACTTTAAAGTAAGGGAAGTCCCAGTTTATGGGAAATGCACAGGGCACTAGGTGACCTAGCTGTGATTCTAACATAGGAGACAGGAGGGCAGAAATCAATAATTTATTGGAAATGATATGTGAAAAGGAGAGGTAGAGAGATGAAAAATATAGATGAATTTAAAACCTGTTTTATGAATTTTCAGCTAAGATGTGGAGAAATGGGAGAAAGGAGAGCATTTCCTCTGGAGGTTGGTATGAATATGTTCTCAAAGGACATGAATAAAGTTAGGTATTGTGGGTTCAACTCCCATCTAGTGTGATATAACCTTTTTGTCAGGCTTCAGTGGCCTAATGAATAAAGCACTGGAGCTAGTTAAGTGCCATGAATGACAACGCAGATGACTGCTGCATGTGGTCCTATAATGGAGGGTAAGGACTGAAATAATGGTTAAAGTCACTACCTCACAGTCACAAGGTACAGGGTTTAATTCTAACCTCTGGTTATTGCCTAGACCTGTAATCATCTGCAAACTGATTGCCTAGTATAAAAACTATATAGCTGCAAAGTTTAGCACTTTATTTTTATTTTTTAAGTGTTTCCATGGCGTAATGTTTAGCAGTCTGGACTTTGACTCCCCCTATGATGGCTAATTATTCATAATTATAATCATAAAGGTGCCTACCTCATAGATACAATGGACAGGACTCAATTCTGACCTCTGACTATTGGCTAGACTGGTAATAGCCCATAGACTAATCATCCATTGTATTTACCAACGACCCATAATGTCATGACATTTAAATGAAACAAGGAAAATGAAAGTGCTACAGGTGGATACTTAGAATTTTTAAATCTAGCTGGGCTATTTTGGAGATGATCTTCAGTGAAGTTAAGGACACGTTGCCCTCAAATTATACATTAATTGTGCTGCAGAGACATAGAGGGATAAAGCACTGACTACAGCCTAACTGACCTGGGTTCAGATAGTGGGTCAGTCACCTGACAGAGTGACAGGGGAGGATGGGTGTGCCTATTCTGGAGTGGAGGGAATTGCACTGTCCTTGGTCTTATGACACCTGGTGATGGTCAGATCTCTGAGGATGTGAGGAGTTGAGCTGGACTGGCGGAAGGAGAAGAATGAGGAGGCATGATCCTACTGTTACTAGGTGGACATGCATTCAGAGTCATGTAGCCCTCTCTGTGCCACTCAGACTTCATAAATGATGTCAGCACAAAGGCCGAGGATCTTACTCCATGAAAAAATACCTCAATTGCTGCATTATGATGTTATCACGTGGCCTGTCTGCTCCACAGTGTGCTGACAGCTGCATTCTTCCAGAAACTTGTTGTTGAATGGTAAATCTGTATGTAGGGTGCTTTTCCAAAAGGGAGACCTTCATTGTGTGGGTAACAACAGGGAGCCTGTGTGACATAAGGAGCACTGTGAAGGTGGATCACTGGATGCGAGAATAGGGAAATGAGGAGAATGGTATGGGGATGAGCTGCAGGTGGTACATCCACTGGCCAGAGTCTGAAAGGGTCAGAAATATATTAAAATTGTGCAGAGTGAGGTTATACAACTTATCCTGCAAACTGTCAATTCAAATAGGTGAAGGAACCTACAGTTTTAGAAAACTAAAAGAGCGCCAGTGGCATTCTCAGCACAGAGTACCTGAAATGTCAAGCAGAAGGTCAATGAGTTCATGAGGCAGAGAAAGGAAGCATCCGGTAACAACTTACTCAAGATCTGTAGGATAGAAACGGGCCTAAAGGAAGCCAGGACAACAGGAGATAAAACAGAATATCAGAGGTGAGTATATATTTGATAGCACCAAAATCAAGAGGAACCATACAGAATGATGACATCTGCAACTAGAAGAAAGATTTCTTCATCTGCAGCACTCATTGTGTCTGGCAATTTAACTGCAGCAGCTTTTTTTTCCATTTATTTATTTATTATTTATTAAGTTTTTGCTTATTAACTTTAAGGTAAAGGAGGTGCCAGTTTAAGGGACTGAACAGGGCAGAAAACAGATAATTTGCTAGAAGTGATAGGTGAAAAGGAGGACTAGATAAAAGAAAACTGTAGGTGAATTTAAAATCTGTACTATAAATTGTGTGCGTCTTCTGCGTGGCGACATGCGTGAATGGGCGTTCCTTCATTGAAGATTGTGCTTTAGGCCTGGCAAGCCAGCACGTAGAACTCTACTGCCAATCATTAGCGGACCGGAGTTCCGCTGTGGCAACCCCTAACCAGGAAAAACCCGAAAGACACAAACAAACTATAAATTTTGCAACTAAGATATGCAGAAATGGGAGAAAAAAGACCAGTCCCACGGGAAGTTATTATAAATATGTTCACAACTGACATGCTTTACCATTAACTGGAGAAGAAAATGGAATTGATAAATTTGAGGGGATATAAGGTAAACATGGAGTACGTACATGAATACAAATTAAACAAGGTGTGAGAAATAAATAACTGCTATGATGTAGGCAAGTTTGGATTAGCGGGTTGAATGGTTTATAGCTAAACATGAAGTTAATACCAAGAGAGTGATGTGCTAATGCTATAATTCGTAGGATAAAAATTTCTTCATCATTAGTATAGTGGTGAGTATCCCCTGCCTGTCATGTGGGAGACAGGGGGTTGACTCCCCTGTGGAGAGCATGCAGCTTTTGGGTGGTGCAGTAGTGCAGTGGTTAGCATTGCCCCCTCACAACGAGAGGTTCACAGTTTGATTCTCATCTGAGGTGCCTTCTGTTCGGAGTCTGCATGTCCTCCCTGCGTTCAGGTGGGTTTCCTCCCACATTCTAAAGACATGTATCATTTCTCCCCAGGCCTCCAGTGAAAATGGGCTGTTTCCCAGTAAACAAATGTTACATTAAAATAAATAAAACTGCTTTTAAGGGGCATGCATCAGGCGTGTTCAACATATGTATTAAAGGAGTTTTTAAATGAAATGAGAATATGGACAATATGACAGAGGATATAGAACCCAGTCAAAAGAGTTTTAAAGAGAGACGCTCCAGTGCACTAATGTAATCAGTTTTGAGTGTGGGGAGGATTAGGGCCTATATACCCTGTAGCATGAAAATAGAAATGAATACAATTCAAGTGGTTGGGAAAGGTGAGGGCACTAAGCAGGACTGATAATCAAGAGAGATAATTGGTAGGTACAGAACAACAAAAGTAAAGGGTTTAAGATTATATAGAAGAGGGAAAGTATATATGTAGTTAATGACACTAGGATGACTGCGAGTTCTAGAAAAAAGGGTGCAGAATAAAACAAAATGCAGTGTCTTCTAAGACCATAAAATGCAAGTACATACAAAAGGTAATGTGGGGGTAATTAAGACGGGACACCCCAGTTTTGTTTGTATCAGTATTGTTGTTGTTCTTCTTTCATCTTTTCCCAGTTAGGGGTCGCTACAGTGGAACTCCGGTCTGCTAATAATCAGCAGTAGATTGTTATGGTGCCGAGGTGCCAGCTCGATGCCCAACCTTCAATGAAGGCATGCCCATTTATACATGTCTTTCAAACACCACTCAACCATGGGGAGGACATGCAGACTCCACACAGAAGGCACTCCAGCCGAGAATTGAACAGGAGAACCTCTTGCTGTGAGGTGACAACACTACCTCTGCACCACTGCAGCTTCCTGTTTGCATCAGTATTAATAAACATTAAATACATTCAAGGCAGAGCCCATACTCTGCAGCAGGGTAGGTCTGTTCACTAAACAATGAAGATAAAGGATAGTGAAAGCATGTGTGTTTGTAAGTGTAATATAAAAAACAAATAATCTCAGTGGTATCCCCGAAGTCTCAGAACAACCCACTAAAGTGTAGTGGGTCCAAAAACAACAACGATTATTACTCTATTTTTGTTTTACTTGGATCGCTTGTCTGTGTACTTAATAAAGAATTTTTGACTGGAAACAGACTGCCTGTCTTGCTTGGATTACTTTAGAATACTTAGTAATGCTGTACAATTATATATTTTCTATTATTATTTTTTGTTTTGTTTTGACTTAAGACAAGTTTAAGTTCGCTACTTCTACTACTATTGTCTGATCTGATTAATTTACAGTGATTAACTAGAAATATATGGACTGAAAATCTTCCACACAGAAAAGTTTCTTACACTGTTTTGCAAGTGTAATATACATTCATCAATTCTTTTTTTCCCACAGGAATGCAGGTAATTGAGTATAATGAGATATTGTATTGTACATAATTCAAAGTAAAAAGGGTAAATGCTTTCAAAGTTAAAACTCATCAGTTTGACATGGGTCTGAAAGAATGTATGAGCCAGTTCAAGGCAAAACAATATGACCAATTATCTAATGCACAAAGGATGGATCAGGAAAAGAATTAGTGTTATTCATTTTTTTTTATTAAACTAATTCCTTTATAATCATAGGGTCATATAAAAAACAATATGGTCCAATACAGACAGGTCAACAATCAAGACCTAATGGAGGCTGGGGACAGTTTGTGCACTTCTTTTCTTGGCACATTGTCTATCCACACCATCAGTGAAGCCAGATCATTAGCAAAAATATTTGTTGTCCTAGCAGAGGAAAATAGCCAAATATTACATTTAAGACTGCAGCAGTGAGTGAAGAACAGTTCTTATCCAGGTAGATAACATCACTGAGAGTACTCGGACTTTAACTCAGGCCTCACTTATTATCCAGGCAATTACCATCTATGAGAGTACGCAGACTTACCTCAGACCTCAACTCTTAACCAGACAGTTACCATCTATGAGAGTGGCTGTAATTGTTGGCTTTAATTTTAGTAGGTGTTTTTTAAATACAGAAGTTGGGGCAAGTTGGAAATTGAAAAGAGTTTGAAGATTGGGATGTTGCTCTGCGATTGAAAGTGCCAATGGTAGGTTGTTTTTAAGTAGGGAGAGGACTGTATGAATGAAGTGTGAGTTTAACTGGTTGGCTATGCAATCTGAGTTGCTGGTAGTTGTAGGTGTTGGTACAGCAGAGTGACCTGGTTGTAGAAGATCAGTTATGAAGTTCCAAAATATTTGGAGATTATTTTGGTGTTGAAGGTGTATGTTTGTGTATTAGAATTTTTTGTTGGATTTAGTTTGTTGTTTGGTGAAGTATCTAATCTATCTGAAATTGCTTAGAAAGATATGAGATGTTTGCTAATGACAAATGCCCCAGCCTCTGTCCCTTTGCACCATGAGCATTTTTGTTTCTTTCATTAGCAGTGAGGCTGGGTTAGATTTTATTTATTTTTTTGTTCTTAGTGGAGCATAATGGTTTAGTATATCTAGTACTGAGTTATTAAAAAGTGATATTACCATGACTAAGGGCATTGCGTTTAGTGGGCTCCAATCACATTGTTTTAGGCTGTTAATTAAGTTATTTGTAAAAAAAAAAAAAAGAACAATTTCATAACTGTTTAATATTGCCCTTTTTATGTTGTTTGTATGTCTGATGGGCTGATGGTCATTAATGGTACCATGTAAACAGTCTAAATTGCTTATGTTGTTTTGTTTATTGGTAAACATCTAATCTACAGTGGACTGCCTGCCACTAGGTTTATTTATTCTTGTAGGTTCTCTAATAATGTTGGTGAAGCTGCAGAGATTTTGGGTGTAGTTGCTGTTTCTGAGCTGCAGTGAATCCAGTTTATGCTTAAGTCATCCATTATTATGGTTTCTAGACTGTTGTTATTAGTTATCCAACATAAAATGATTCTGTTTTTGAGATATTATCACTGGGGTGGCAGTATATAAAGAGCTGTAATGCTTATGTTTGTATGCTAATTTGAGGTATTGTGGGCTATTGTAGACTGAAAGGACAGAATGAGCATTTGGTGTGAATAGATAATTAATCATAGCAGATTAATTTAAGAATACAAATGAGTAATTTTGGATAAATTGTTGCTGTCACATAATAGAGGTCTGCGTATATAAAGGCTACCCCTTTATATACTCAACATCACAAGTTACACTTATTTCATATCTGAATTTAAAAATCACCTCTTAAACTCCAAAACCTGTCCTTGCCATAATCCCCCTTGAACGCAAACACACATCTTGACACAACTTCTACCAAATCTGTCTTTCAACCTTTCAAAATCTTAAACTATTCTCACAACAATTTTCCAATAAACAATGATCTTAGAGTAAAACATGTCAGTCAAAGTAGCTGTTAAACCCTACTGTGCATTCACTTTGAATTCATCTGCCACCTTTAATGTAATAACCAACAATGAACCAAGAGTTCTAGGACAAGAATTAGTAATTGTTACTCTGCATGTACCAGATTTCATGACTGTACATGATACTTGAACAAATCTGTTAAACTGTATTTTTGCATATACTTGGTTTTATCTGTACCTTTTACCGTATACTATACTTTATACTATAATCTGCTAATATTATTGTATCTTATTTTTACAATTTTTTTTCTTTGTCTCTTCATCTTTTTGAACAATGTTACGTTTTTATATATTTAATGTACTGTAATCTTTATATAAAAAAATCTGTATTTCTGGAGGTTTTTCTCCTCGGGTCTCCACTGAAAATGGGCCAATGGCTCAGTTGGACTAATCCAGTTAACAAATGGCAAATAAATAAATAATAAATAAATAATTTTAGATGTCAAAATAAAGAATATAATTATCACATTAATAATAATCTATGTATATGAAAACCATAGGGGAAGAGTATCTTTTTAAGTAGAATTAATTGAGTTTATGGTTATTGATATGGAAACAATCATAGCAGAGAATATTTATTGTGATGTAAGGAAGGGAGAGGAGAACATTTCTCACGATGCTATGATGTGGAAGGAAAATTTGAAGTTAGGGAATCTCATTCTAAGGAAAGGAAAATGGTATACTTCTCACAAAGGTAGGGTACAACTGAAAAAGGTTTTATGTTTCTAAGGACACCGTAGGAAGTTAAGTGTTGTGGTTATTTCTTGCATTGTTGTCTGTGTGAGTGGTTTCTGTTTGGCAGGCCTCTGATCTTTTGGTAAGTTAGTAGTGAGTACCTCCACATATGCTGGTTTATGTGTCATGTCCTTATTTAGTGTTGGAAGTCATGTGTGTTTGTTGAAAACCTGTTTGGCGTTTGATTTTTCTTTATGTGAAAGTCTTGCCTCCAATTTCATAGTGTAGCTACATCTCTCACATAAAGTATTTGTTTATTTCAAGAGTAAGTGGTTGTCAGTATTCATGAGACAATTACATTGCCTCAGGATGACCCTGTCCATCAGGCTGGTCAGAGAAATGATGGGAAACTGCCTGTAACAGGTTCTTACCTTATGTTTTATTAAGGAAGGGAATTGCTTAATCTGACAGGACTTTGCTGGTAGCTCAGAGACTACAAGAGAGACCTATACTTTGAGTAGGCTAAGGTTGATCAATAAGGCAACGCTGCTCAGTGCGTGACTGAGATGCTCCAAGAGCAGCAGAAACACTTTGAATAGTTTCACTGACAGCTATTTTGGGAAAAACTGAGCTTCAAGGCTTTTGCATCTGTACAGGGCACTGCTAACCACCACTGTTTGAAGAATAGCACTGTGCCAACATGAGGCTTAAATACTAGTAAAGAGAAACAAGTTTTAAGCTAGCAGCCAAGCAGGAAAGCAAACAATAATCCTTCCACCAGCAATCTTCAATTCAGGCAGGTTAAATCAGTACACTTGTTCTGCCACAAGAGTGCAGAAAAAACTTCTTAATGTAGAATAGCTGGTTTGGAGTCCAAGTGTAACAAGACCACATAAACTACCTGCAACAGTCATACATCTAAAAGATACAATGTAATACAGTGCAATTAACTACTTAAATCAGCAGTAGACAGTAATTGTTTTATATGAAGTGCAGAAAAAAACAGCAAATAACTTAAGAAATGTAAAATACAGTCATAATTTATAAGAGAAATGAAAAAATACTTTTTTTCCTATTTAGTAATGGATTGCGCCTGGTGAAAGCAGATTCTCAGCAATCTGTAGTGAAGTCGCTAAATGATGAGCAGCTCTGAGTATCTATGCCAAAGCCTACACAAATACAAGGCTTAAATATGAGCAAAGAGAAACACGTAAACATTCAAAGTGCCACTGTCCCTTATCTTGTCTCATGCTTGCACAATGTGCATTGACACTTGCAAAACATGACAGCACACTGCAGAATAACAGCAATGGATTGTCTGAATAGGTTACCCTGCATTGTAACACAGTTGCAAGTGTAAACATTGGAGTGCAGACACACATTAACAGACTGACTGAATTAAGTCAACATCACTCTGAAATCCAGGTAACTTATTGTTAAAATTCAATACAGACATACAGATGTTGAGCAACCTAAACAAAGAAATAGTTGCTGCATTTTTTTTTTTGCTCTCTGCCTGAAGTGCAGCACTGCCAAGCTAAATTGTGCCACTGATGGCAAAGTAGTATATATTATAGCAATAACCCACGCCTGGGTGTGGGTAATGCTAAATTTACCCACGGTTGGCGTGGTTTGGTCCCGGGCAGCCCGAGGACCAAACAAAGCCAACCGTGGGTAAATTTAGCATTACCCACACCCAGAAGTGGTTATTGCTATTATATATGACATTATTTAAGAAAAGAAACTATTACTTTTCTTAAATAATGGCATAGTATAATGCCTGTTTACTGCCCTTCCGCAGATGTCTGGCATCCGCGGCAGTTCTGATGTAGAGCTGTGGGCAAAAGCAACGGAGAAAGCAAGATCTCCGTTGCTTTTTAGCTATGTTAAATGAGTTTAACATAGCGAGACAGTTTAAAATAAGCAACGGAGATGTCCGTTGCTTATTTTAAAACTGTCTCGCTATGTTAAACTCATTTAACATAGCGAAACACTGAAAAAAAGCAATGGAGATCTTGCTTTCTCCGTTGCTTTTTTTTAAAACACTGTCTCGCTATGTTAAATGGGTTTAACATGGCGAGACAGCTTTAAAATAAGCAACGGAGATCTCCGTTGCTTATTTTAAAGCTGTCTCGCTATGTTAAACCCATTTAACATAACGAGACACTGTTTTAAAAAAACGAGTTATACTAATGGAAAAAAGTCCGGGCAACCGGACCTTTTTCCATTAGTATAACTCGATTTACAACGGGCACGCTGGCCAATCAGCGTGAACGTTTTGGGGGGGGTCATGGTATAATATTTATTTTATTTTACATTTGTTGACTGGGCTAGTCCGACTGAGCGAAGTAGCCCTTTTTCAGTGGAGGCCCGGGGAAAAAAGCTCCGCAGTTTTACAATTTTAGTGTTAACAGTGTCAGCAGGTTACAATGCATACATACAATGAAATACATTTTATCAGAAAAATAATGGAGGAAAAATACATAATCAGCATACATAAGAGAAATTATTCAATACAAACATTTTCAATAAATAGTGAAGAGAGTTCTAGTGCATGCATAATCAGATTTTGAGGTGTTGAATTTTGAATGAGAATTAGCAGTAGTCTATAGTGCTCTGTGTGAACACAAAGAAGCAGTATACACATGTGACCATGTTTGAATCTTACGGAATACAGAATAGATACCTGTTTTTGGTCTTGTTAAGCTCTTCCCAGTGTCCACACTGCAAAGGGATAAATATAACTGCTTTCACCTCCACCCCCACATATTAACTGACTAAGATCTCTTGCGCTTACTGCATGTTGGGCAATATTGATTAACATACAGAATTCTCTTCCTAATATGAGGAGCAAATATCTCCCTGCAGAGGAAACCTGATTAATTTCCCAGTAGAAACATATATCTATAGTATAACTTTACTTCCATCCACTTCCCTCCTTTACCACATCCAATGAGTCTGTGTAGTTTTCCCTAACCTCTTTCTTAACCTCTGTCCTACAAGCTAAATTTTATTTTGTACTCAATAGTTTCTGTCTCCTTTTCCTCCTCTATTTTCAGTGGATAGTGTGGTGGTGCAGCGGAAGCATTGACACCTCACAGCAAGAGGTTTGCCAGTTTGATTCTTGTCCGGGGTGCCTTCTGTTTGGAGTCTGCATGTCATCCCTGCTTTAATGTGGGTTTCCTCCCACATTACAAAGACATGTGTCTGGAGTATTTCTCCCCAGGCCTCTGTTGAAAATTGGCTTTGTTCCAAGTTGGACTTTCCCAGTGAATAAATAAAATTTCAAAACTCTCTTCAATTACTTACCTTTAGATTTTAGACTTTCCACTCTTCACTGTTTTTTTTATTTAATGCTTTGCAGACATGATGGTGGCAGCCCACTCCATTCAGTACTCTCTACACTTGGGCTTCACTTTTGCTCTCCTACCCTACCCCCAATTTCCACACACCCCCACCTACTATACATTTATCCTCTCTGACCTCCATCCCCTTTCCCATAAATTCCTCCTCTTCCTGTCTGTTGTATTGAATTGAAACTATCTAGCCTTCTCCTTAATTGACACCCCTTCCCTCAACCCTGATTAATTCTTTCCCTACTACACATTCTTCAGATCTATAGTACACACACACACACTACATTCAACTATAACCCTACCCTCCCTGTGCTTTTCCATCAAATACCAAATCATCTCCTCACCATTTCATGCCATCTATCCACCAAATTCTCCCTACATCCTTCCACTTCCTGTCTTCATCTTCTAATCTTGTCTCTTTGTCTCCCATCATATTTATGTTTTCTCTTCTACCCCTTAAACATGATTATATACATATCTCTACTCCCTTCCTCCTCCTATTCTCTCTACTTAACTGCTGTATAACAAATGTGTCACCTATTAACTTACCACCCACACTTATTCACCCACTTCTTAACTCTGATAAACCTTACTCTGTCATAACGCCATCTTATCTTTTTAATCTGCCAAACTTTCTCATTCACAAATATAGACTCCTCAATACTGGCTGCCATTTTCACAAAACAAATTTCAAACAACATATTAGTAAAATCAAGCTTCCAGCTCTGTATACTTCTAAGAAAATCTTCTTATGTGGGAACATTCATCTTAATCCTGGCCATAACACCTTTATCAAACATGATACAAACCCCATATCATCTACTCTCACTAATGCTAAACTGTTTACCAAGAACTTAACTATTACCTCCACTAACATGCACAGTCTACTAAACAAAATCTGTGAATTTCGCTCTTGGATTGCTCACCACTCTCCTGGCATAGTAATTCTCTCAGAAAGCTGACTTAAACCTCATATCATAAACACTGAAGTCTTTCTACCTGGCTATAATATTATCTGCTGTGATAGTTTACACCAAAATGATGGTGGTGTAACAATACTATACTCAAACTATTTTAACATCTCTATACTGTCTATATTCCCTCACACACAATTTTCACCTGGCTCAACCTACACTTCTCAACTGCAAGCTAAATAGTCATCAAAAGTTATGTATTGTAGGTATCTATATCAATCTAAAAACATTTCTCTCCTGAACGTCCAACTGTATCTCAAATGAAATTATAATTCTTGGTGATATCAATATCGACTGACAAATCTTAACCACTGACTTCCCTTCCTCAAGTATTCATCTTCATGGCTTCACTCAACAAATTACCACCTTCACCCATTACAATGAAACCACTAATACCAAGAACATCCTAGATTGGATCCTAGTACTGAATCTTAATTTGTACCAAAACCCCCAAACACTCTCGGATTCTATCACTGACCACCTCCCTACCTATTTTCAAAGGCTTTCCATGCATCAGATTAGACAACACAAATATAAAGAGTGACACAGTCTTACCAACTTCAGTTCTAATGAATTTAACAACTTGCCCTCCTCTATAAACTGTCCCTTCCTCTTTGACCTACTACTAGATGACACCATTTGAAAATTTAGCTACATATTCTTAGATATACTTAATAGCCTATCTCCTATCAGGAAAAAATACTGAAATCTCACCATGTGCCTTGGCTTTCTCATATCACCTGAGCCCTAATGCAGAAAAAGGATGTTGCAGGGAGAAAGTGGTTGAAATTACAATCCCTCAGTCAGCTTCAAATCTACAAACAACTTTGTAACCTAAGAAAAAAGAAGTTAATAATGAAGAAAATGATTATCTAAAACCACAAACAAACCATCAAAATAATCCTAAAATGTTTGGAATGCCATTAAAAAGATTCTTAATCCTGGTTCTCCCAGAATTCCAAACCCATGCCATAATTACTCTCCCTTTGAAATAGCCACAAAGTTCAACTTTTATTTCATAGAGTCCACAATCACCCTAACTCAAAATTTGAACCTCAAACCACCTCTCTCACCTCCCTACATTAAATCTACTTTCTCTCTAAAACCTGTTCTTACCTCTTAAATCTTTACTGTCTCAAGCAAAGCCCTGCTGTCCTTCAGCAGACAACCTACCAGATGAATACTTCAGACTAGCTGACAACTCTATAGCCTATCCAATCTCCATATTAATTAACAGATCTATTCAATAATCCAGAGTCCATTCTATCTGGAAATTATTCTATATTATTCCATTTCTCAAAGACAGAAACTCTACTGAATTCTCAAACTATATGCCTGTAGCAATTATGCCCCCCCTCTCAAACATACTTAAAAATGCATACACAAACAACTTCTCAAATATCTTTTACACAAAACTCTACTTATCACAACCCAACATGGCTTTTGCCCTAATCACAGCACGACTACAGCCTTAGTCTCATTTACTGATAATATTGTAAAAGCCAGGGAAAATAATAATCTGGTATTCTCCCTTTTCTTGACCCCTTCAAATCCTTCAGTTCAATCTCTCACCCTAAGCTTCTCTCTACAATAACTGTTCTTGGTTTCTCCAACTCTACTCTTAACTGATTTTCTAGATAACTTTCCCATCGATAGCAATCAGTCAAGTGGCTTTCTTCCTATGCTCATTTCCTCACAGTTAACAATGGAATACCACAAGGTACTATTCTTGGACCTATTCTATTCAACATCTTTATTAACAGTCTACATTCATACTGCTCTCAGTCCTCACGTATACAATACTCTGATGTTTCCACTATCATCTGCTCTTCTGGCAATCTTTGACACCTTCAATCCATTACTCAGACATCCTTTAACTCTACTGAAAGCTGGCTAAATGACAACCAACTTCTACTTAACCTTAAAAAAACAAATTACTGATATTGATCCAAAAAAGTAAATCCCACCTCAAACCAACCTTTACTATCACATCACTTAACACCAATATAGAAATAGTGCCCCACACCAAACTCCTAGCTGCTATCATCAGTGATCAACTAAAATATGATCCACATATTCAAAACTGTATAAAAAAATGGCATGCTTTACAGATAAAAAAAATCCTAACCAGTGAGTCTAGACTATCTCTCACTAATCCTTCTTTACTTTCCACTCTACTCTATGCCTCTTCTATACTAACCAACTTGCAATCCACCCTCAAAATCAAATTGTAGCTCTTTCACAATAAAATCAGCAGATTTGCTGCTAATCAGCCCTACAACTCACCACTGTCAATCTCTAAAATCATTAAACTGGCTTGAGCTGCCTCACTACCTCCTGCTCTTTCAAGTGCTCCTTAATAATTTCATACTACATAAACCAACATGCTGCCCAGCCATCTCATCCATTATCATTTTTTATATCCTCAATCTCTCTCTCCGGAGTTCTGACTAATTTCTCTTGGAAATCTACACGCCTCAAAGATCTCTAGACCATAGCTTATACAGCTACACAGTGGCCCTGGCCTGGAACAAAATTCCCCTAGCCATCAGATCTTTGCCAAATAGTCCAAAATTAAAAAAAATTACTAAGAGAGAGAGAGAGAGAGAGACTCCTGGACACCTGGCTCTGTGCCTGTCTTAACCCTGCCTATCCTTACAGTAATCCACTACTTAGCCATGCCTAGCCTTACAGTAATCCACTACTTAACCCTGCCTATCCTTACAGTAATCCACTACTTAGCCATGCCTAGCCTTACAGTAATCCACTTCTTAACCCTGCCTAGCTTACCAGTAACCATCTCTTCTTTCCCCTTCTTCTACCCACTTACTATCCTACCTGTCCTTCTCTTTTCTCACTTCCACCTTTTATACTGTCCTGCTGACTTTTTCTTCTTACCTTCTCACCCCCTCAACTACGACTCCTACTTATATACTCTTCATCTTCCCACTCATATACTCTTCATCTTCAATTCTATATCCTTATTCTCACTACCACCTTGCAACTATTTTTCCTTCACTACAGCTTTCCTTAAATACTATATTTAGTCTAATCTGTGACATGTATGGTTACTTTTTTCATAGGTTCATAGATAGGTAGTAGGCTATCAGCCCAAGGGCTTAAGTAAGCCTAGCCAACAAGGTTACCTGGCTTTCAATTAATTATCTGATGCTAGAACTAAATTTATGTAATTAAAATGTGTCTCTTAGTTCTATATCCTTGGGGTATACTGTTTCATACTATTCTAGCAATTTACCTAGCTATATGATGATGAAATTAGCTTTTTTTGTTAACTTCATATTTGTGTGTACTTCATATCAATTTCTCATGTCTGGGCCTCCACTAAAAAGGAACCTCTGCCCAGTCAGATTTTTCCCAGCTAACAAATGCTAAAATAAAAATAATAATGTGAAAGTGGACAAACAACAGCTCACATGCTGGTAGCAATACTGGGAATATTTGAGTCTTATACAACAGCACAGTGATCTAAAAAAAATGTGTGTAAATATGCATTCAAACTCCCTACTATAAGATTAATAATTAGCTGGATTTGAACTGTGCAGCACCTTTCTTATTTCTTCCAACTCACTTCAATTATACCTTGTGCCACATGGATAGTTATCTTCTGAAAAGTGGAATTTACTCACTAAGTGCTATTCAGAGTGCCAACATCCATGATCAGTGGCAACAGTGTTTCCACTATTGAAGGAAGCCCAAATTAAATGTTTCACTTTTCCCCGTAAGAGAAGAACCTAGTTTGCACACTGCCAGGTGTAGAGCAAATGCAAAACACATTAGAAATAAGAAAACTGCAGAGACAAAAAAGCTGACAGGAAAATGAATTCATTCAAGGGATTTACCCAACAAAAGTAGATTTTTAAGTAACACCATGATATCACAAAATGTAAGTAAATAAGTATTCAGACCTCCTGTGTAAAATTATCAGTTAACTGGATTCAAAACCTGCATCAGCTATATTTTTTCTCTAAGCAAACTACCTTACACTTTGTGCAACCGAGAAAGTTACCTGATAGGTATGTTTTCTTCACTGAGTGCTATCTATAGTGCCAATAGCCACACAATGCTGCTAGGCTGGTTTACACTACATAAGGCAGACTACATTTTTTTTTTCATTTTTTTCTGTAGGAAGTCAGTGTAGTTCAATGCTATAGACTGCTGCCAGTCCAGATTGCAGAATGCCAACATTAAAAAGAAAAAAAAAACATAATGGTACTGACATAGGGGAAACATTATAAAATAGTATTTAAAATGCATACTTTTGATTTTCCCCAACTTTCTTGTGTTTCAACATGAGCATATTCTTATTAAACATCATTATGTTCACACAAACAATGTTCTCTGTGGATTAGAACCTCAGAACACCAGGGCATTCCCAAGACAGAGATTCTTATCAGTATGTGCTACTCACAGTGTATACTGTGAAGATCACAAAGAGGTTAGCTATACTGAATATGTGACATAGTAACAATTGGCATAACAGGTGTGATAACAATTCCTGACCTCTGTCCTGTGTACTTTGCATTTAGATATGTGCACAGCTGCGATATTCCCAACAGGGATGATAAATCTTCCCTCACACAAGATAAAAACATTGTAAACATTTTACCTCTTTTTCCCTTTCTTATCTTTATTTTGTGAACATCATTTCCATATCTATGCCTTCCTAAAATACTGGTAACCACTTTGCCTTGCAGTCGATATAAGTTTGAATGAGAAATGTACTTCTTTAAAATTGCAACCACCTGTATTCAGATTCAGAGGCCAAAACTTTTCTTGGAAACAATTCATATAAATGTTAGGAATGTTGCTCTCCGAAATCAGTTAATGGTAGTCGCAACATTTTTTTATAGTCCCTTTTCCCTGATGCACCTTGATTGATACTGCAGTCTGACTAGTCATTCTCACTTCTCAGTGTTCATCCTTGCAGAAGTAGGGCATGTGCATGAAATCATGTAGGTCCTTAGATCTAGTTTGCATTCCCTGCATAAGGTGCAAATTGTGAAACTCATGAATGTTAATGAGATCACACCTCATTTGCATATTCACAGTGCTGAAAGAGCTGAATCTACACATTATAAAGGTAATCATGTAGCTAATGAACTCATAGTAGGGGAGATTTGATCCAGAGAACTTGATACTGTTACTTACTGCTACTTGTAAACTGTTTTCTAATTTCGCAACTGACTTGCTGCAAAGGTAGGTTGCTGTTATGAACACATTTATATATTTGAACCTTAATTATGGTTTGCATTTCACAATTCATATATTGCTGTACTGTCTGCATTATTCACAGTGGCTGTTGGCACTGAGCATATATATATATATATATATATATATATATATATATATATATATATATAAAACAGTTATTTCTTGACCATGCAGTGTTTTCTACCTAATGATAACAGTTTAATACGAATTTTCAATCTTGAAAGCAGACCACTTTATTCAGAATACTATTGTATTGATTATTACCAAGGTCATGGATTCTTGCATTAGGGTTGCCATAATTGTTAAGGTGGTTATCTCACAAACACAAGGTGCAGGGTTTGATTCTCTCCTTTGAAAGAAATTGAGTAGGATTAAAATGGCCCACAAGTTCTGGTAGCCTCATACTTACTTATAAATCTAATGGTAGCAGTGACAATTGTGTTAATTTTTTTATGTTTACCTGGCTGACCTCAATGTAAGTGCATATCAGACAAAAAAATGCTGACCATTTTTCCTTGACAGGTGCACAATTATTTTTTTATACTACAGTGATCTACACAGTGACACAAATGTTTCTCCTGTTATGAATCTTTTATCCATATTCTTTTTTTTTGTTTTGCATTTGGAGGAGGACAGAGAAGGAAATCTATTATTCAGTTATATGTACTGATAGGGAGCCTTCCCTTTTTCATGTATTTTGTATATGATGGATGGATACATTCACTTGAACACATTGATGTATTTGAACCTTACTTATGGATTGCATTTTACAATGTAAGTATGTACTGTCTGCATTATTCTCAGTAGATGTTTGCGTGTGCATGTATAACACAGTTATTTTTTGATCGTGCAGTATTTTCTACCTAATGGTAACAGTTTAATGGGAATTTTCATATCTGAAAGCTGGCATTAGTAGCATTAACAATTTTGTTAAAACTCAGATGTGCACCTGGCTGACATCCATGGAAGTACACATCAGACCAAAAATGTTAACCATTTTTCCTTGATAGATGTAGATTTATTTAATGCCGGAATGTTCCACAGAGTTACAGAAATGTTAGTCCTGCTATGAATTTTTAATCAACTTCTTTCTGTGTTTTGCATTTGGGGGGGGGGGTGATGGGAAATTGTATTAAATTGTGTGTATTGTTATGAAACCTTACTTTTTAAGTATTTTGTATATGATGGATGGATGCACTCATTTTTTCTGTTTAACCATCTTTTTTTGTGCTAATCAATTTCTACTTTCCTATTATGTTTTCTGTAATGCGGAGCTATGGCACCCAAGATATCTGCACCCCATAAACCACCATACACAGACACAACTAATGACATGATCATTCAAACTCTACTTCTCCATGATTCATTGCTGTTAGAGAGGTGCAGGGGTGACAAGTCCGCTCCCTTGAATGTTGTAGCACTGTATTTAGAAACTAATGTAATATTGCTGAAGCTGAAGACTGTGACACCTCTAATATATCCCATGTGCATCTCTGAAATCTGTCTGTTGCAAATATAAGCAATGCAACCAAAGCTTTGTTTTCACTGGGCTAGGTTCTGAATAATTTCCCTGAGCCTCAGGTGAGTATGTTAGAGGTTACGTATTTAGTGTTCCATGTTCACCTGGTATTGCTCTACTGCATCTGTGTCATGAAGTCCATGGTATGTCAAACGGGGTTTAAACACCTTCATTCAGCAGCAGCCTGAATTAAAGTCTTTTGCACATACAGGTTAATGATGGTAGCAGGAACTGCTGAAGTCCTTTTTTTCTAAGTGCAATCATAGCTTTTATCCAAAGAGTTTTGAATTTCAGGGCAAATGACTACACAGAGTATACACAATTGCTTGATAGGTTCCTGAATAACTCTGCCATGTCAGATTGGTTAATTAGCATGCAGTTCAGCTGCTTATGCTATCATTAGTATACTCTGCTATTTACCTGTGTCTTGCAGATCTACACTAAGGATAAAGAGATTTATTGAATAAGAATTAGCACGCTGTCTTGAACACTGCACTCAGTGCCACTTACACAATGGATGCACTTAGTGTAGCTGTTAATGACTACGTCCCAGTATCTAAAAGATCTAAAAGATCTAAAAGGTAATACCTCTCCAAAAACATATTTTTAATCATGAACTGTCTGATATCAACAGTCAATAACCAGACACCAGTCTAGTGAGTCAGACTAGCTGTCCCTTGACAAAATTACTTTTCATCAATCTAGGATGACTACTATTAAAATGCAAATAGGAATTAGCAAAAGTAAATTTATTTATTTTACATTTGTTTACCGGTAAATTCTGACTTGGAACAAAGCCAATTTTCAGTGGAGGCCCTTGGAGGAAATCTCCAGATGCATGTCTTTGTAACATGGGAAGAAACTGGAACACATGGAGGAAACCCACATGAATGCAGGGAGGACATGCAGCCTCTGCATAGAAGGCATCCCAGCCGAGAATTGAACCGGAGAACTTCTTGCTGTGAGGTGACAACACAACTGCTCCACCACTGACAAAATCTTTGGCCAAATGGATAGCCAAAAATCAATGCTTATCCTAGAAAGCACATAAGAAAATTCTAAAAACTTTACTGAGGAATCGAAAAATAGAAAAAAAACTCTTTAATAGGCCCAGTGTTCCCACCCCATAATAAAAATATATCATCCAATAAATGTGTGTATAAACAGACATGCTGACATAAATCTCTGGTGAAAACCTAGTCTTCTTCCCATTTGCATAATGTTAAATTAGCAAAGGTAGGAGCAGCTGCTACTCCCATAGCCACCCTTGATGTCTGTCTAAAATCACCTTCAAACATAAAGTAATTATATGGGGACTTGTTTATATTTTTAGAATCCTTGGCTAAGATTTTAAAATGTTCTTACCTATTTATATCAGTTCATGGATTTTTACTATGCATTCTGCCAGTGAGATCATCAAGAACTGTCTTAACCTGACCAGTGAAAGAGTTCACAGGTTCAGATCTGGTAAAAACACTCACACTCCAAAGAGTGCCCTAATGGTGTTGCAGTCAGACACTGGCTGATCCAGAACAGTCACAGATACAAAAGTGCCTTAGTGTAAATACCATCTGCTTTTTAAGCAGACTTCTCCCGAAACTTGTACTTGATGAGGAAGACTTCATCCCTTTCAAAAAAGAACTTTCTCTCTCTCTGGGCTACAGGCAACATTTGCATACCCAGCACTCCTGACAAATGATAAGGAGGGAGTGAAGGTTATACTCCACAACACAAAAGAAGCAAGGGAGTTAAAGTTGCATCTGCAGTACCTGGACAGGCAGCTGGAGAAGGAGGATGATAGGTAGATGGAAAAGGAGATGGACTGGGAAATGGCCCACAACACAAGGCAGTGCCCTTCCCCAAAAGGCAGTGGCACAACCAAAAAGAAAAGGCCCAAGGGCTGTTGTGGTGATTCTCAAGTGCGATCAGGTGCATCATTTTTCCTGGTATTAAGAAAGTTAAGAGCCATGGAATCATCCTCCCTACCAATGAATCAACAACAAACAAGAGGACAAAGATAAGGCAGAGTCAATCCAACCAAATGCGAAGTCCATAAAGGCTAATAAAAAGGATTTTCAGAAGCTCAATATCTACACACATTACAGTAAGCAAAGGACCAGACAGAGCTGTAAATCATCGAAGTTTGGTGTCTCTCTGGAAATATTGAGCCATTATAGCAAGAAAACTTGGTGGGAGGTTTTCTTAGGCTCAATGGATTCTGACAATGAGCAGTGTTTGACAGAGAAAGGGTTGAGAAACTGGACACGAGTGTTACAGATGGTTAATATTATATAACATACAAGAAAGACTGAAGTGATTCAATACCACTACTTTGTCAAGACTTTTTATATAAAACTCTCTATTAATGTCAACTAATATAACTGTTGTGTTTTATTTTGCTCTCCACTCTAGCTGTCAGAAGTGGAAAGGGTAATAGTTATAAGAGCTGTAACTTGGTTTACTACAGAATGCATGTTTGTTAAACACTTTCTTCTGCATAATTTAATACTCTTCCAGTTAACTGAGTAAATTAATGTAGTGATTCAGTATTGTCTTCAATGGGGGTGTGATAGTCAGAGTAGCAGCCTAAAACATCACAAAATGCATGGGTGGGTTATGATATTTTCCTAGGCTCACAGTCATCTACATACTTTTTGCCTGGGCACAGGTGCTGTGAACTCAAGGGGATATTTTTTTCACTCCCTAGCCAGAAGGTGCCTATAACAACTACTGGGGGAGGGGAAGGCTCATCCTAATGAATAAGGAAGCAGAAAGTCGTATTCTCTGGGTTTGATATATGTTGCTCCCCAAAAAAATGTGAAAATATTCTCTTGGAATATAGGGAGAATCATCCATCCAATCACACAAACAAGAGTACTTCAGAGGATCAAAAAAGAAGTGGCTGGAAAAGTAAGATTGCAAAAGACAAGGACACCACCAATCATAAGTCTAGAGATTACCATAAATCGGATGGTGCTGCTTTACTGATCCACAGGTCCTTGACTACAGAAACATATAGTTTGCTACAAAGTGGTACTAACAGGTGGTTTGCATGGGAGGGACTTGTTGACAAAGAAGGGTGGGCCACTAGGAATGTTTATGCTCCCAATAATGATGATGTGAGGTTCATAAAACACTTTCTTTTGACCTATCAGGAATCAGTTGGACATGTCACATTTTGCATCCTGTTAGGAGATTTTAATTTCACCCTAATGACGATAGTGATATAACAGTCCATTGATATGAGGGACATAGAAAGGTTCAGCCATTTCACAAGAGCTGGATAGTATACCATGACTAGATTGATATATAGAAACTTCACCCAAATGACATTGCCCCTTCCTTCTGTAGGAATCTGTCAAAGCAGGGGAGTAAGACAGACTTTATGTTCATTCTGGATAGACTGTGAGAAAGGACACATAACCTTACAATACATAATATAGCAGTATCAGACTAAGCCACAGTTACCTTAATAGTTAACTAGGAGCAGGACAAAAGGAGGTGATGGGCACACTATCATTGGAAATACCCCGATGAATGAGGGACCTAAACTTATTATATCATGGACACGCTATCATTGGAAATGGGTCTATATTAGAACACCAAACATTCAAAATGTAGAGTGTTCTAATATCTAACCCTAGCAATCGAAAATACAAAACATTGAACATTCAGAACAGCAAATTTTTTCCTAGGGAAAAAATTTGCTGTTCCAAAACACATACACACAATACAAACACACCAAACAAACAGCAATCCACACACATACACCTAAACTCTTACACCTAACCCTACACTAAACTATACATACACCACTAACTATCCACTTACCTTAACCCAAACCCTAACCCTAAGGTCCGTCACTATCACACAGTCACCTCACCCGTGCCCTAACCCTAACTCACCTACCCTGCCCTAACCCTCACGTCCACACAATCTCACACTTACCTGACCCACGCTCCAACCCTAACTCAACTAACCCACCCTAACCCACACGTCCACACAATCATACACTTACCTGAACCCGACCCGTAACTTTCCACCAGAGTGCTGAAAATACCAAAGCAACAGAAACGGGCAACCAAATTCTTTCCCTAGGAAAAAATTTGGTTTTCTGTTTCTTCGATATTTTCAGTGTTCGCTGAAAACAGGTCGATATTAGAACACTCAACAGTTTGAATGTTCGGTGTTCTAATATAGACCCATTGGAAATACCCCAATAAATGAGAGACCTAAAACTTATTATATCATGGGCACACTATCATTGGAAATACCCCAATAAATGAGGGACATAAACTTATTATATCATTTCATGGGCACACTATCATTGGAAATACCCCAATAAATGAGGGACCTAAACTTACTATATCATGGACACACTATCATTGGAAATACCCCAATAAATGAGAGACCTAAAACTTATTATATTATGGGCACACTATTATTGGAAATATCCAGATAAATGAGGGACCTAAACTTATTATATCATGGACACACTATCATTGGAAATACCCCAATAAATGAGGGACCTAAACTTATAATATCAGATATATTTAATAAGAAAGGGCCATTGGAGAACATCTCAATAAGTGATGAGTGGGAAGGCTAAAAGGCGACCATAAGAGGTGATATACTCAAGTGCGAGGGTTTAGAGAAAAAAATTAAAAGGGATATTACAGTAGGGAAAAGAAGAAATTGAAATTTATTCAAGAAGGCATAATGGGAGCAGCAAATGCTGCCTCCCTAAAAAGACAGAGAAATTAGTCTGAAAACAGAAATCTGCATACTAGAAACCTCTAAGGTGGAGGCAGAATTTATGAGGAAGGCACACTTCTGGAGGCTCCATAGGGAGGACAATTCCGAAAAGTATTGCATGTTTTTTTTCAGCAGTAGGTATCCAGAAGGGCCAAAGTCTAGGTTTGATATATATACTGGCACTGTTTTAGATGAGAAGCTAGCTATCTTCAAGGCTTTCAGGACATATTATAAAATCTTTTCAATGTGTACCATCCAGACAGATCACTAATATGGGCTTTTTCAGTGGCCAGAGCATCTTCCCTGGGCCAAGCTAGGATGGAGTGGCTGGGACAGCATATCTGCTTTCAGGAGGTATTCCAGACAGTGCCTTCATTGAAGCAGAATAAAGCAACTGGCCCAGATGGGCTGCCCTCTGAATTTTATAGACTGGGTGAATTAGATTTGAAACACCCTTGTTGGTCAATATAACTTACTGACTTCTTTGCTAGTACAAGTCCAGTTCATAATCTAGTGATGAAAACTAATCCCAAAAGTTAAGGCAAGAATACCAATTCTGAGTGACTTTAGATTGATTTCTCTTATTAATCTGCATCGTACGATCTTTGCAATGATCCTGCCAGCTAGACTTGATGGGCTTCTGCTGACACTAGTTCAGCAGGGTCAAAGTAAGTTTACCAGGGGCAGGGTGATAACAGACAATTGGCAAGCATTTTCTGTAATTATGGTCAGTGGCCTCTAAAGGTTAGACTAGCACTACTTGATATCACTAAATCCTTCAACACAGTCAGATAGGAATTGTCATTTAGAATATTACAGTTAAGGAACCATCCTTTATGGTTATGGTTAATGAGTAACTGTCAGAAATAGGCAGATGTCCAGGGGCATGAAGCAGGGGTGTCCCCTCTCCCCAGTCCTGTTTATTTTACAAATGAGTGTTTACTACTGAGTACCAGTATAGCTTGTCAGCCCTTGGGAAGGTTTGAATACATAGGACTTGGGGATACCAGGAATTCCAATGGTCACTTCCCCAAAATAGTTAAGCTTGCAGGTTGAGAATAGTTGGGAAGCTACAGCTGACACAAACCTCCTTCACATAACTGACAGAATAGTGAAATAATATCTTCCTAAGTTGGAAAAGTTGCATTCTACTACCAACAGAATAAAAGAAATGTATGTGATGATTCTCCCCCACATTCTTTATTTATTCAGGAATTTATCCGGTTGAGGGCACCATCCAAGACTTATTCACCAACAAAAGGTGTTGAATAGCCATATATTAAGCAATTCCATAGGGGTATTCCCTCTCTTCATGCTTATGTTCCAAAGTTTATGAGGGATGGAGTCTCCCACACCTGTCAAGATAGGTAGATTCCAGCCTTTAAATTGGCCCAACTTTTGAGAATAAGCAATAAGGAGTGGAACTCAGAGTTAGTGGGGACATATACACCCTTTGGTGACTTATCAGGGTTACGACCGATCTGAAATTGAAAATCTAGTTGAAAAAGCTAATGTGGGGTAGGGGCCCCACAAATGCAATCTGCAACCATCCCCACATTTTAGTTACATAAGGCAACAGGTAGGCAGTACTGGCTTGCTATAGGGTTAGAATCCTGGAGACAGCTGGTCATTCACTCTCAAGACAGGTCACTTAAGTGTTTCCAAGACATATATACTGAATTTAACATTACAGAGCAAAAATGAAGTGGTTTACATACTTGAAAGTTTGTCAGACTTGGAATAGATATATTATCCTCTGGAATAAAGCTCACAGGGAAGTATTACAGGTGAGATGGTCAAAGATCAAAAAGGGAAGAGTGAACCTAGTCTATAAGGAGCTGCGGAAATGGAAGGTAATGCCAACAGGGTGATAGCTAAAGGGAAGATGGAGGTGGCAAGAAAGGATCATCCTAACAAAAAAGGAATGGGCCCTTTCTTGGAGACCACCAGATTGACATACAGTCATGGTATAAGAACCAACAAATGATATTGCTATATAGATGGTATCTCACTTCAGCTAGACTGCATAGGAGGGGTCTAAACAAAGTGATAATTGTTGGAGGTGTGATATGTAAAGGTGCAAAGGGCTGATAATACTTACATGTTGTGGATTTTCTTGAGAGTTCAGGGCTATTGGAAGCACTTAATTCACATGCTAGAAGTGGTATACACCATCTATCTAGCATATGGTTGGAATTTTGTTTTTGGGAGGTTGTTTACATCAGGATATGGTCTAGGACTCCAGCCCTACAAATTTCCATTCTGTGCAATGGAATGGAAATCTAGGAAGAGGTTGTCACTTGAATGTGGGATGCAAATAATACCTAGGTATCTTGACAATATGGTATATTTAATCAGAGAAACTAATCACAGTATAAACACACCAGCTGTTTGGTATCTTTTTCAAGAAAACAAACTATTCAGGGAAGTATTTGATTGACAGTGTTCATAGCTATACCCCACAAGATGTAAACAATGTATATTAATTTATTAGTGTTTTAGATAATCTATTACTGTAATAAGTTGTTTTTGTTCTTTTTTCTTCTTCAGAGGGATGGGCAATGTACAGCGTGTATATAGTTTAAAGTTTAGTAATACTTTGTTCACTTGTTTGCAAGAATTGAATGGTGTTATCAGTGATGCTTTGTTGAAAGTTTGCATACTCGTTTAATAAACCATAACTTAAGAAAAAATGACAAGATTAAATGAAAATAATAATAATAATAATAATAGTAATAATTAACAATAATACTACAGATGTGTCGTGTAAACAAAATTCAATGCTAACCACTTTTTGGAGACTTGTACCATTCATATGGTTGCTTCATTTCTAGGAAGATGTTCCTTAAACTTCATTGGAAATCTCTAATCTAATGATGTTAAGTTGTCTATCTCGCCTTCATTCTTGCTGTTTGGAATCGGAACCGATCCTCGGCCATCTTCAATAGCTCGAGAGCTGTTTACTGGCTTGATGCTACCCCTTATCCCATAATGCCTAGTGATAGATACCCAGAACTCATTTGCCGCTTCAGCTGTGAGGTGTGTCGTTTTCTGGCTCAGGCTTGTATTTTCAAATTTTTGTGTAGAAATATATTCTTATACTCAATAAAACTATTAGATACATTACCTTTCTTAGTTTTATTTACTAGTGTTTGTTGTTGAGTACCTTGTTCTTTTATAGTCCCTTTTAGTAGAACTCGTTTAAGTTAGAGAGTTCTCCCCTCCCCCACTCCCTTCCTAGCCGTTTAACTTAGAGACTCTCCTTTCCTTCTGTTTTTTCCTATCGTTCATAAAAAAAAAAAAAAAAAAAAAGGGAGTTTGTTTTATATATATTTACATAGTCTGTTGTACTTTGCCTAGAGTAGAATTTTTTTCTATTTGTGTTTCTCTTCTGGTGCTTGTTTTTTCTTGTGGTTGAGTTATGTCTAAAGAATCTAAAGTATCTGAATTTAAAAAGTGTGACTCATGCTGTCAGAAAATGTCTCTGACAGACGGGCACATTAGTTGCATCTATTGTTTGGGCACTGTTCACCTGCAGGACTCTTGTTCTATCTGCCATGCCTTTAGTCCAAGAGTCCTGCAGGAACAGAAGAACAAATTGATCCTTAGCGGTCTGTTAAAACCTCAGGATTCACCACCAAAGAGTTCACAGCCAGTGAAATCCCCAAAATCCTCTAAACCATCGGCTCCACCTTTACTGAGTATGTCGGTTCCGGCTGGCACCGACAAGACAACCCCTCCGTCGGCTCCATTGGATGTTTCGGAGCCATCTCGGAGCCATAAAAGGTTGAGGTCCCCTTCATTAGAGTTAGTTCATTTGGCTCCTGGCTCTCCATTATTGCAAAGTGAACATAGCCACTGTTCTTCACACTCCTCTCGATCCTCTAGGCTGTCGGATCATGATGTGGAGAGAGTAGTAAGTAGGTTGCTAAAATCACAGGCACTAGCTAAAATGTTGTCTAGCCCTCCTCAACAGGTATCGGCTCCATCCACCTCACTTTCTGTTCCTCCTCCGACTACATTGAGCTCGGAGCCGGAGTTCATTGGTGTTCGAGTAGTGGAACCGTTGGCTTCGATAACCATATCGCCTTCGGTTCCGACATCAGCTCCGATTACCTTGATATTACCTTCAATCAAGGGATCTGGATGCCATGGCTCTCTCGTCAGCTCTGAGGGGGTGAGTGGCATCGGACCCTTGTCCAACACCGTTCTCCCTCTCGGAACATCGGCGCAGGTGAGCTCGGCTCCAACATCGGCCTCTGAGCCATCCTCCTCGGCACAGAGAAAGATTCCTATTTCTTTGGAACTGGTGCTTTCTCTGCCTCAAGGCAGGGATGCCTTTGAGGTCATGTGGAGTGTGCTGTCCCCCGAGTCAGCTCCACTACCAGCCCCACCGGCTCCATCCCCCGTAGAGTCTGTGCCAATCTCTGCTCCTCCTTCAGACCCCAAGCGTAGGGAACCGATGCTCCAGGACATCCCATTGGGTGTTTCCTCTTCTTCCGAGGCCTCCCCTGATCACTCAGAGGAGCCCCCTTGGAAGAAGAAGTGCAAGAGGAAGCACATTGACTCCCCTGAGTCTGTCACTTCTGATACAGACTTAGATGAATTGGAAGGGTCCCCGAGATCCCCTCTGAAGATGTTTCCTTCTCGGACATCCTGGAAATGCTTAGGCAGAGGGGGAACTGGAATCCCCTAGCACCTACTGAGGATGAGTCTGTATTCCTGGATGCTTTCGGTTCCCGACCTTCCACCTCCTGGGTTTCTCCACCTTTTGACCCACTTATGTCTGTAGTGGCTCGAAAGGCTTGGTCAGCTCCAGACACATTGGAACCAACTCTGAGGAGACCTGGTAAATTTATTACAGCTCCCCAGGATAAGCAATTCCTTTCTAAAGGTGTGTCTGTTGATGCCATGGGGGTAGCAGCAGCCACCAAAAAAGAGTTAGCGGAAACCTGTTCATCTGTTCATCCCCCTAACAAGGAGTCTAGGATGATGGACAGGTATGGAAAGTGAATGTTTGCTTCAGCGACCTTCTCCATGAAGTCACTGAACTATCTATGTCATTTTACTCGACTTCAAAGGGATCTCCTTAAAGAGCTTGGAGATACCCTTCAAGATCCTACAGCTGAGGGAGCATAAGCCAAAGTAGCTTCCCAGCTAGCGATGCTTAATTCTGTAGTTAACTCCTCCATGAGGCTCAATTCCTATACAGCCAATGGAGCGAGTAGAGCCGCAGGCACGGGTGTAGCCCTTAGGAGGCATGTGTGGATGCGGCTGTGTCACTTTGCGGAACCCTTTCGAGCGTCCTTCACCAATACCCCCTTTGATGGCTCCTTTCTCTTAGGGCCACAGATAAATGACACATTGACTAGGTGTGAGCAAGAAGGTAAGACTCTCTCTGCCATGGGAGTCCATTTTTCCACTCCCTCTAGACCTTACCCCAAGGGTCAGAAGAGTGGGAAGATATGGTTCCATAAATCTCAGGGAGCCTTACCTGACACACGTAGTGATTTTTCCTCCAGTGGCAGAGGGGGAAACAATAATAATAGACGCTGCCCTTGTGGCAGAGGGGGTCCGCAGAACCAGGGCAACAGAGAATCTTTTTCTGATAAGCCCTTCCAGCATCCCTGAAGGGTTGCCTGGCTTCTCACCTCTGGAGGCAGTCGGGGGAAGACTTTCACTGTACCCAAAAGCCTGGCAAAATTTAACAAGAGACAGATGGGTATGGTTCATTATATCTGGAGGTTACAAAATTCCCTTCCATCAACCCCCCTTACAGTCAAAGAAGACCCTTCCAGATGTTCCACCCAATCTGAAGGAGCAAGTAGTAATAGAAGTTTCAAAACTGCTAGAAAATAGAGCCATAGAGGAAGTCCCCACAGACCAGCATGGATCCAGAACTTACTCAAGGTTCTTTTTGGTACCAAAGAAGACAGGGGACTGGAGACAGATTCTGGATCTCAACAGACTAAACAAATCTGTACAAAGAACAAAGTTTCGGATGGTCATGCTACAGTCCATTCTACCCTTCCTGGGTCAGGACAATTGGATGTGCTCGATAGATCTTCAGGACGCAGACTACCATATCAAGATGGATAGATGCTCCAGGAGATTTCTTCGCTTTTGGGTGGGGGCCAGTCATTACCAGTTCAGAGCTCTGCCCTTTGGTCTCACCACAGCCCCCAGTGTGTTCACCAAATATATGGCAGTGGTCACGGCTCACCTGAGACGTCAAGGATTCCAGGTGTTTCCATATCTAGATGACTAGCTCCTCACTGCTACCACCAGGCATCAACTCCTACAAGCACGGGATTATACAATCACATCCTGCGCCCAGCTAGGTATCACAATAAATTTCGAAAAATCTGCCTTGTTGCCCTGTCAATCTATCACTTACATAGGAGCAGACAAACACAAGGGATATGTTCGCAAGGTTGCCACAAGAAAGAGTGTCCACAATTCGTCAACAAATGCAAATCCTAATGCAGAGCAAAAGGATCCAAGTCAGGTTTGTTTGTGTCTTTCGGCTTTTCCCAGTTAGGGGTCACCACAGCGGAACTCCGGTCCGCTAATGATTGGCAGTTGATTTTTACGTACCGGCTTGCCAGGCCTGATGCACAACCTTCAACGAAGGTACGCCCATTCACGCATTTCTCAACGCAGAAGACACTCTAGCTGAGAATCGAACCGGACAGCGTCTTACTGTGAGGTGACAATGCTACCACAGCACCATGGGCTCCATGGCAGCTGCCATTCTTTTACTCCCACTAGCGCGCTTCCACATGAGTATTCTTCAGTGGCTTCTTTTCATGCAGTGGTCTTTCCAAGAGCTACCCATGTCTCACATGATCCTGATCACGGAGGCATGCAAAATATACCTTTCTTGGTGGATGGTCTACCCACTAGTTACTCAGGGCAGACCTTTCATACAACCCCCTCCGGTAGCCACAGTGATGACAGACGCCTCCCTGATAGGGTGGGGGGGGGCATTATCTGGGCAGGACAGTCCAAGGAACTTGGCAACCTCACGAGTGCCATCTGCACATAAATGTCCTAGAAATGACAGCCATGCTCCTAGCATTGCAAGCTCTTCAAGACTGTCTTCCATCCAGGACCATGGCAATTCAAACAGATAACATGTCAGTGGTGTGGTACATCAACAAGCAGGGCGGAACCAGATCCTACCCCCCGTGTCGAGAAGCACTCAGACTTTGGCAGTGGGTGATTTCCTCCCAATGTTTTCTGATTGCAATGCACATCCCTGGGAGATCCAACGTCATAGCAGACAAGGCTCAGCAGAGCTATCCTCATGCCTCATGAGTGGTCTCTGAATCAGGAAGTTGCAGGTCTTATTTTCCACAAATGGGGACAGCCTTGCTTCGATCTTTTTGCCACCCCCTTGAACAGCAAATGCAGCAACTACTTCTCCCTTCTTCCGCTTCCAGGTCACATACCCATAGACGTTCTAGTCCACGATTGGCCTCAGGGACTTCTTTATGCTTTTCTTCCATTTCCCCTGATACCGAAACTCATACAGAAAGCAAAATCATTGGGTTGCAAAATTATCCTCATTGCCCCCTACTGGCTTCAACAGATATGGTTCCTGTTCCTGTGCCATTACCTTCTCTATCATCCCTGGACTCTGGACCCAATTCCAGATCTCCTGATTCATCAATCAGGCAGGTTGCATCAATCCCTCCAAACTTTCCAGCTCACAGCTTGGTTGCTCCACTTCCAACCTTAGCCAGGCTTCACAGCATTTCCCCAGCAGTCCGTGAGATTATCGTCTCCTCTCATAAGTCTACAAGGAGAAAAACTTATGCTAGCAAATGGAACGTTTTTCTTCTTGGGCAGAGTCTAGGAATGTGGATCCCTTCTCAGCCCCAGTCCACGAAATTCTGGAATTCCTAGCACAACTGTTTCACTCCACGGCCGCTTCCGCTATGATTAGGGTACAATTAGCGGCCATTTCTAATTTTCATATTGGTTTGTCAAATTCTAACATTATGTCTCATAAGCTCTGTAAAGCTTTTTTGAGAAGAACATCTCTTCTTAGACCTCCAGTGAGAGATCCCCCTCCTCCTTGGGACCTTAATTTAGTCCTAACTTCCTTAAGTCTGCCTCCTTTTGAACCAGTAGCATCCTGCTCCATCAAGTTTCTATCTTGGAAGACACTCTTTCTGGTAGCTATCACTTCAGCTAGGCGTGTCTCAGAACTTCAAGCACTATGTGTTCGTCCTCCCTACCTGGTGTTTCACAAGGACAGAGTTGCTCTGAGGACTAATCCTTAATTTCTTCCTAAAGTCTGCTCAGAAAATAATTTAAACCAATCTATAGATCTCCCTGTGTTCTTCCCAAATCATAGCAACAAGGCAGAGTACAAACTTCACCAACTGGACGTTCATAGACAATTGCATTTTTACCTGCACAGAACTAAAAAAATAAGAAAGTCAGACCAATTATTCCTTTCTTATGCCTTAAACAAAAAAGGTCTCCCAGTTTCCAAGGTGACCTTATCCAGATGGTTGTCCCACACTATTACTTTTATTTACCAGTTAAGGAACAAAGAGTTACCAATTAAACCGAAAGGTCATTCTACTAGGGCATTAGCCACCTCCGTAGCCTTTCAGTCTAGGTTGCCCATGGATTCCATCTGTGCAGCTGCCACGTGGGCAAACCCTCATACCTTTATTTCTCATTACAAGGTGGATATGGTCTCCCGGAGCAGAGCTGACTTTGGTTCCACTATTCTGAAGAGTCTGTTCCACTGAGCCACCCAGGGTGTTAGGTGCTAGGGACGCTGTCCCAAACAGCAAGAATGAAGGCGAGATAGACAACTG
Organism: Protopterus annectens; assembly: GCF_019279795.1. Taxonomy (NCBI): domain Eukaryota; kingdom Metazoa; phylum Chordata; order Ceratodontiformes; family Protopteridae; genus Protopterus; species Protopterus annectens. The sequence goes on along the minus strand of NC_056729.1, from coordinate 1,998,839,055 downwards.
AACATTAAGAAGTTATGTACCTACCATAACATTCTATGTTAGTTGTCTTCATCTCGCCTTCTTACTTACATCCCTCCCTCCGTCGCCCATCCTAGTGGATCGAGAGGAGTCCCTTTTTTCACTGGCTGAGTATTCTTTTATTGTTATTCTTCTGGCCAGGTCTTCCTAACCTATTCTAGATATTAGAGTGCATGGAACAACCAGTTTTTTGATAACTGGTTTCTCTCTTATTATGTCTGGATTAGCTATTTCAAATGAGATCTGGGTAGCTATCACTAGGCATCATGGGATAAGGGGTAGCCTCGAGCCAGTAAACAGCTCTCGAGCTACTGAAGATAGCCGAGTCGGAGCCGAGGATCAGCTCTGATCCCAAACAGCAAGAAAGAAGGCGAGATGAAGACAACTAACATGGAACGTTATGGTAGGTGCATAACTTCTTATTCATACAGACTGTATTCATCCCTGCAACTGTAAACCTCCAGATAGGATTGCATTCCTCTTTCCTTGTAGCATTACATGCAACCTCAGTTATTTCTTTCTGAGAATGATCAAAATGTCAAACTCATTCATTTCCTTCTGTCTTCTTTACAGAAAATGGCCTTTAAGGGGATTCTAGTGATTTACAGGACCACAGCTATGACTTTTCATCATTATATGTCATGTCCTAGGCTATAATGTAGCAAATAGACAATGCATGTCCATGGTTTTAAAGTACACAGATCGTAAATATAGCTTTATCAAAAGACAAGAGAAGCAAAAGATTGCAACTGTAGGCATCAATTACCTTCACATCAATGTCGTGTACATAATTTATAACTTAAACCCATATGCTTGTGACTATGCACAGTCTGAAGTCTAGACACTTTCATTTTCCTGTTTTCTTGTGCGTGATACAGGGAGCATTTTCCTACATAGCTTTGTACAAGTGTCATATTTTAGGCAGTATATATTTTTTTGCAGAACTGTGACTTTCTGAAAAGCAGCATGTTATCCAACCTAATCACAATTGTTGTTTTTCTTTTTTTCCTCAGTTAGGTAAGCACAGTATCTTGGTTATCGACATTTTCAAGTACAGAATGAAAGAAAGAATGAATTAATGACAAGTTGCAACAACAGACATTTCTTGCACATGAGCAGCAAATAAAAACATCAGAAGAGTGAAATCAGGAAAGAAAGAGATGAGGACTCATTGTAAACCTGAGCATTAAGCAGGGTTACATTACTTAGAAATCAAGGCTGATATTCGTAAGGAGATACTGTTCAGCACCATGGCAATAAGTGTAAATAATGGAATAATTTTAAGTACAAATGGACTTACCAGCAGCTGAGCAGCACAGAAGCTATGGAATCACACAAGTCACTGTAATGACAATGTTGCACAGTGAAACAGAAGAGATGTTAATGTCACATAAGCAACCCCAGCACTCAGGTGCCCCATTGCATGACCCTCATAATAGCTGTGTGGAGAACAAAAACAGAGAAGCTGTTAGCATTTATGACTGCAAGTGGACATGCTGTAAGGGAAATAGCCCAGCAGCATGTAGAAGTATTTAAAGGTGCACTAGCATTGCTGGACACATATCTGATAGCAGAGCTTCACATGGTAGTGCACCGCATTCTCAGCTATACAGTAATGGAAACTACATTGTAAAATGGGAGGCCATAAACATGGTCACCCTTATGGTGCTTAAAATGGGGCAGAGAGGAGTATATGTAAAGTACATAAGAAGGTAATGTCAAACAAAGGGACAAATACAATCACAAGATAGTGCAGAATGTGGGCGAAGACAGGACAGACTTTTATGCAAGGAACAGAGCCTCCTTTTGTAATATACAGATGAGGATGAGGTAGAAGGGTTGTATGAAAACAGGGAGAAGAAAAACAGGGTAAAAAGGAGCAAACAGAAAAACATAACAGTACAGACAACCAGGAGTTGATATATCTACACACAAGGATATGGAAACATGAAATGAAGAGAGACATACACAGAGGGAGAACAAATGGTTATTGGAAAATATGGATAATGTTCAAGATATATGGCTGTACACAAAAGCAAGGCAGATTTCCAGGATGGCAAAATCCCAATATGGGCAGAATGTAAGCTGCTGCTTGATTGAGCGGGAAACTATATGTACCCATCAAAAACATCTAGATCAGTCTGTTCACTGGTATGGGAATTTCTTGATCTGGTGGACTGATAGCTGGGTCTCACTGGAGAAGCAAGTGTACTATTCACCCCATGAGGTTCAGTGCAGCCAAGGTGTATCTCCAACACCTTTTCAGACATGGGCTCCATCAAATGCTGTAGCTGTGCTGACTGTTGCTGTTGAAAGATTAACACCTACCTGACAAGACTCTCCCATACTCATCACACTCCCTAGTTACAAACAGCAGGGGTGGGATCTGGTTAGGTGACTGCTCAACTTCTTGTTCCACTGGACCTACAGAGCAGAACCATAAAGAGAAGGATTCAGTAAGTATATTAGTCCAGTAACTGCAATAGATATCTAGCACAGGACAGCACACTGCACTCATACTAACCCTGCCTTGCTGCCAGTCTTAGCAGCCTCTTGCAGGAGCCCACAAGATTAACGTCACAATCCCCGTCTTCCTTCTTCCTGAAGAGGAAAGAGAATGTCAGAGAACTGTGATTGGGGAGGGGAGATTGGTCAGCACTATATATATATATATATATATATATATATATATACATACACAAACCAAAGACCAGCAATGACATCCCTTACTCTGGGGTCCAGTAAACAAATGCGCTATTCCTATAGGTAAGTATACAAAGCTACACAGATACATTACCCTTTTGCATATGGTGACAAATCATTTAGTATACTGGTTCCCGGAAATGGATTTCCATCACTATGCTCCTGCACATCCCCAGGCTGACTTACAGGATTACTATTATTTTCTGTCCTTCTCCTCTAACATTTTTTTCTCTGCTTCTCTTCTTTACTTCTCATTCCAATCACCCTCTTAAATGTTCTCACTCTTTACAAATCACTTCCCTATTGCCTACCTTCTAGCTGTTAAGCTTATATCTATCTTCTCTCCCTTAACTGTATTGCCTTTTCTTTTGATCATATATCTCATCAAACATTTGTTTACTACATACTCTGCAATGGTTTTGTTGCATAATATGTATACAAAGTGTGTGTGCTTCTATATAATTACCTCCACAGGCCTCCACTATATGGCCCATTTGTACCCACAGTTATGTATTCTAATTCTGTGTTCTCCAAATTCTGTATGATGTTCCTCTGTACTGTGTCAAATAATTGTATCCTCACCATTGTGCTGTGCTAAATACCTGTATCCTCACTATTGTAGTCTAAAATTTCATAGTGGTATTCTTGTATTCCAATTTTTGACTTTCTCTATACTTGGTATTGATTTTCCTGTGTACTGTGTTAAGTAACTGCTATCATCATATTAGTACTGTGCTAAATAATTGTATTCTCACTGTTACATTATCTTTTGTAAATAATACTGTAGTCGCAAATTTATAGTTGGAGCGTTTCTCCCCAGGCATCCACTGAAAACAGGTTATTTAGCCCAGTCAAGCCTCCCCGGTAAACAAATGACAAAATAAATAAAATAAAATCACCTCCAGACATATGAACTCCTTAAATTACATTGTCATAAAAATAATTTACATATTATAGACAGACCTGCAAGTAACAGGAATGCACCTGTACAGGGCAGTGACAGTACTTTAGATTGTCACTTCTTCCACCCATAATAGCCCCTCACATTGCCCTACCAAAAATATCAAGCATATATGACAGGAAAACTGTCCCACAAGTAATAGGAACACTTCTGCAGAGGACATTAATAACAACTCCTAAAAATAAAATGCATACAATGACAGGCACTTACAAAATGAGTGAGGGTATTTTTGCCAAACTTCTTCTTTCCACTGTCAGAATTCATCAGGACATCAGCATTGTAGGTAATCATATCTGTACCTGCACTGCTCTCCCATCTCTGATCTGCCGGTGAACCTGGTTAGAATCTTGGCAAGGTCATACCAGCATTCAGTTTTCCAAAAGGGGCATCAAAAGGCCCCAGAAGCTACTCTCTGAACCAGCTTTGAAAGAGATACAGTATCATTCTCATCTCCTTCATGCACAGGCAAAGCTCTCCACTAAGTGCTAGCAAAGGTAACCATTGCTGCATAGCTATCCATGGATAATGACAGCAGTTTTATGAGGTATACAATGACAGCCAGCAAAACATGCTTACAATTTGACTTCTGAATTGCAAGTAATGCAGTCCAGTGCTGCATAATTGCACAATGCTTGACACCCATTTGTTAGCAAGGAAGGCCCACTAGAAACACAGTCCATTATCAAATGCAACCTAGGCGCAATGTCTCTTTAACTGGTTTGGCAAATGAGGGCTGAGGGAATGAGGGAATCTAACCCCGTACCACAGGAACTACAGCTCACAGCCTTTAGCCATATCTCTAAAATGTACCAGAAGATCAAGCTGCATGCTTTTGGCTTTCTTGTACAGCAACACAATTAGGTGAATCAGAGACATTCATGGCCTGTGGGTTCACTGGACTATGCGCTAGTCATCAAGGTATAAAATTGCAGAGTTTGAGAGTGTTGCAGCATTTGGACTGATACTTAGTACATGGTTTTGCAATTATTCTATGGGCTGTTAAGAGTTTTCGGCAGCAAAGACTTATTTGCATTTATATGGTAAGTATTCTTCTTCTTCTGGTTACTTAACGGTGTTCTGCTATAGCTGATCCTGGTATAACATCACTCATTTGTGATAGGAATCCTACTGCACTCTAGGGTACACACATTTAAGCAGCAATAAGGAATATGTAGACCTTAGGATCTACTCTATAAATATATTACTTTGTGTTTTTAACAGCAACGTTTAACCTATGCACAGCCCTGTGATTTTATGTCAGCCCAGCATGTGAAGCCTACACTTTTCCTATACATACCTAGAGTACTTGACAGAGACGCTGGTTCCTGCACAGAGTAACTGTGGAGGGCTATATGAGGCTGGTACAGCACTATTACCTGCGAATATGCTTGTCCCACTCTGTACAGTATATGTATTTCTTCTTTGTTTCTATGAAGGTCATCTTAGCCATTGTCATTAGTATAGAACATTATGCGTATCTTAGCCATTGTCATTAGTATAGAACATTATGCGTAACTTAGCCATTGTCATTAGTATAAAACATTATGCGTAACTTAGCCATTGTCATTAGTATAGAACATTATGTGTATCTTAGCCATTGTCATTAGTATAGAACATTATGCGTATCTTAGCCAATATCATTAGTATAGAACATTATGCGTATCTTAGCCATTGTCATTAGTATAGAACATTATGCGTATCTTAGCCATTGTCATCAGTATAGAATATTATGCGTATCTTAGCCATTGTCATTAGCATAAAACATTATGCGTATCTTAGCCATTGTCATTAGTATAGAACATTATGAGTATCTTAGCCATTGTAATTAGTATAGAACATTATGCGTATCTTAGCCATTGTCATTAGTATAGAACATTATGCGTATCTTAGCCATTGTCATTAGTATAGAACATTATGCGTATGTTCCCTTGTTTTTATGCTTGTCATCATTCACAGGACATGGTTGTAAGCAGACTCTAGATAACTTTGGCCATGCTGAGAATAAAGCCCTGTTGTAGCTACTCAGAGTTGAACAGAGGGAATACTGACCATCCCCCATGGATGCAGACCTTACCAGGTGCTTTTTCATGACACCAGTGCATCATTTCACACTGCAAGCCAAGGTGAAGGCACAAAAGAGAGCATCTTATTAGCTGGACAAAATAAGTGACTCAGCAGGGGCAACCACATCAATGGAACTGAAGGAGTTTGATGTGTCCTTAGCAGTGAAGCAGATAAAGGGTAATCCCTGAAAGTTTGGACATTAATATCAGAATTGTCCAGCCCTCACATGTTGTAGTGGGTGATGCAGCAGGTTGATATGACATACTGCACATATTTGAAAGCCAGTACTGATTCCGAGTGTAGACTGACTACATTGTCCCACTGCTAATTTACTGCCATCCAAGCATCAAAAGTGCAGCAGCAGCATCATGTCACAATGTGTATGTTAGTGCTGTGCCTTTGGTGTTCCATGAATAGTCTAGGCATGCACAGCACGTAATCACACTTATACTGCATGTAATACTGGTCACTTTGGTGTTGTATGTTGTGTTCACAGGGATGTCCAGTGCAGTGGGGACACATATAGAGGATGAGGCTGTAGAAATGAGTATTGCTGGCACATTTTGATAGAGCTGGCTGACAATAATGTCAAAACACTTACACTGGATTCACAATATGAGGACACAATGGCAGTGTCAGTCTCCATTCAGGATGGTCATGCACCTTCCCTACAAGGTAAGCATAGAACCACAGCCATGGATAAACTGGTATCTGTACAGTCCAAGCAATCATTATCCCCGGAAGGGAAGTATCCTCTGACAAACCACATCCACATGTGAACCAGTGGCTATACATTCTGAGCACTCACCATCTTCAGTGTGGAAGGGTCCTGTCATAGAGTCACACCCATGGATGAACCAGTGGCTATATAGTTTGAACACTCACTGTCCCCAGAGGGGAGAGTCTTCTCATACTGCTACACCCATAGATGAACCAGTGGCTGTGCAGTCTGAGCACTTAGCATCCCTAGAAAGGCAGGATCCTCTCATACAATCACCCCCTTTGTTAAATCCGTGGCTCTGCAGTCTGAGCACTGACTATTCCCAGAGTGATGGGGCCATCCAAAGTGGCTATTGTAGCAGGTAAATGCACCGTGTCAGATATAGATCTACCCGTCATATTGTTGCTTTGCAGGAGTGTGTAATGCCACCAGCTGTCATAGTTTGATACTGATCTGTGGGCAATGTTTGAGATCAATCAGCAGATATGTAGATATGTCCTCCAGCTGAAGTCTGCTTCTACATAGTTCAACATGGAGCTGATGTGTTGCATGTAATTTGGAAGGATACAATCTAGCATCATCAGCAACTGAAGAGATGGAGTCTACTATAAGTCTTAGCTCAGGACTCCAAGCCTACTCTGAAAATGGATGCAAATTATCCAGCTAGACTTTCTGGTAAGGAAATGTCAGTAAATAAATACATAAATGAGTCCTAAGATGGCATGCACTGCTTGCATTGCCACTTCCAAGCAAAGAATTTCAAGTACCATCATCAATGTCCATAGTAGCACTGCTGAGTATGATTAGGTATGGACACATACCCTTTGTGGTTATGCATGCTGACTGCCACAGGGTGCACATTCAGAATCAAAGTCTGGAAGTGTAAGAAACTCAGACACTCCCTCGTCATGGATGGTAATGACAAGCAACCTCCACTGGCAGAACATCTCATCAGTGGACTCCATCCAGTCAAGGTCCTACAGTAGCACATTATTTCTAACACAGGATGGCCTGAATCCTGTCATGCAAAGCAGGTATAATGGCATCAGACCACAGACATGTTGTGGTTCCCATAGCCTGTCACAAGAGATTGTGGTTACTTATACAGGGTACATTTCTGCACAGTTCTCTACCTCCTACAATATAATCCCTGTTCCTGGTTTATTGTGATTTTAAAAACCAGTGCACATGATGATGACTGCATCCCACTACTCCTTCCATCATATGTAGTATATGTGGTGATGTCTCATGTCATGTGACTCAATCATGTATTGCTCGGCATAAGCTATCATTAACATTGCGTGCATCATATTTGTTCTCTGTGACACTACACTGTTGCTGTTTTTCAGGATGGCCCATAGTTCTGGACTACGCATCACCTGATTACATGTGCCACTGGAATGCACTCATCACCATCTACAGGGTGTTGTCCTGCATTTCCACCTTGTGGTTTCCTGATGATGTTGTCATTGTGGTTTCTGTGCCAGTGGTGTGAGGTGCTGTTTATAATGCAGACATAACATGGGGACTAGTGTACTCATTTCCTCAGTACACAAGGTACAGACTATAACCAATTACAGGCTATGACAATGGAGTACTGTAGTACCCCCAGACATATTAACGGAATGAAAGCCTGCCTTCAACATTTCAAATACCTCTTCTGTGATGTTGAATGTCTCGAATCTGACATACATTGCTGCAGTTACAGTCTTCTTGTCTAAGATGATTATGACATCATATGACTCAGATTGCTCTTTATACTACACGATTATTTATTATTTATTTATTTATTTTATTTTACATTTGTTTACCGGGATAGTCCAACTGGATACATGTCCATTTTCAGTGGAGGCCGGGGGAGAAAAGCTCCACATAGACAAACTTACATAGATTACACAGAAGTTAGCAAACAATTCTAAAAACAAAGTGATTATATACAATGGGTTAGTAGTGTTCCCTAGTAGGGACTCACAATTCTCATGAACAGACAATTAAAAGTAAGAGATATCAGACTGGAAGCAGTGCTTAGTGATGTAGTTACAAGTTATGATAATTGCAGAATATGCTTTTAGTTTATAACTTAATCAGGGTTGGTACATGGGCATAGCCAATTCACTTTGAGATACTGTTTGAGGTTTTTTTTGAAGAGACTTTTGGAGGACTGTAGGGTTATATACTTTGGCAACGAATTCCAGGTTTTGCCAATGAAGTTGGCAAACAGGGATTCACCAGCAGAGTTATTAGCTTTGTGGGTTTGGACCAGTAGTTTATTGGCTGACCGTAGGGATCTTAGATTGCTATATGGCTTAATAATATTTTTAGGTGAGGGGGTATCCTCAGGGTGGTACATAATTTTGCGCGCTATTAAGAGTTGATTGAACTGAATTAAGCTGGGCAGTTCTAGCCACTCTAGTTGTTTAAGGTTCTGGCAGTGGTGGGTTCTATAGATGGAGCCAGTGGCGAATCTGGCAATATGATTGTAGCAATGATCTGTTGAGCCAGGCCACCCTCTCTACTGAACTATCTGATAACCCAGACTGGCCTCTCTACTACACTCTGTAAAGACCAGGACTACCCCCTACTACACTATCTGATGACTCAGACTGTCCTCTCTGCTACACTATCTAATGACCAAGTCTACCATCTACTATACTATTTATTTATTAGCATTTGTTTATTTAACATTTGTTTACTGGGAAAGTCCGATTTGGAACAAAGTAAATTTTCAGTGGAGACCTGGGGAGAAATGCTCCAGATGCATGTATTTATAACATGAGAGGAAACCGGAGTACCCGGAGGAAACCCACACAAATGCAGGGAGGACATGCAGACTCTGCACAGAATGCACCCCACTGAGAATCAAACTGGAGAACCTCTTTCTGTGAAGTGACAATGCTAGTGCTGCATCATTGCACTGTCCAGTCTGATGACCCAGACTGTCCTCTCTACTACATACAGTTAGTCAAATCATAATCTTTTTGTTTACTTAAACAGATACCTGAGCTGCTGTTGAGCTGAGCTAATTTCGCTATTCTCTGAAACATTCAGCTTATGAAAATCATACCTCTCAACCACTTAAAGCAAGAAATCCGGACAAAGACATAAATAACAGTGGAGCAAAGACCTAAAAAATAGGGGCAATTTTTAAATATTGCTCTTACGAACTTGAAAAGTTGATAGAGTAACAGGTTTTGCATTAGCATTAATTTTCTGAAGGGTATAAAGTCTGAAACTCAAATGTCTGTCATTATTTTCTAATTTCAATCTTTAATTATTTACCACTAATTTGCCAGAAAACCATAATTTTATGAAAAATGGATCAAAATACGAGGCAAAAATTTGGACATTCTGCAAAAATCTGTACATTTCAGAGGTGTGATGAAAATCCTGCTGAGTATATGTTGTATTCTAGACTAGGTATAAATATTTAATAAGAATCATTTAGAGCTTTTTTCCCTGGGCCTCCCCTTAAAAGGGGACGCTGTCCTCAGTCAGACTCTTCTGGTTAACAAATGCAATAAATATATATATATATATATATATATATACATATATATATATATATATATATATATATATATATATATATATATATGTGTGTGTGTGTGTGTGCCTAATTCACGATGACCACAATACCGAGGATGACTATCCTGAGACAAAAATCATGAAGTCACAGAAACCTGAACTGCACCATTTTACTATGGTAAGTAAACAGTTGGCCACTGCTAAATGGTATCCACGCCAAGGCCAGCATGCCCTTTTCTCCACTGTAGTGCAATTCCAGAGTTGGTATATTAAGTTAGTGGGGGTGAGGGGGTCATAGCCCCCCACCTAGGTGGATGTTACTTACCTTGGTGTGCATTCCAGTAAAAGCCAACATTTGGGTTTACCCGGTTTCTTGATTTTCGTTTTGGGATGCTGAACATCAGTATTCTGGTCATTGGGAATTAGAAGTAGACGCATATATGTATATATATATATATATATATATATATATATATATATATATATATATATATATATATATGGGTTCCATACACTAGATCGAATTTTCACTAATTCGAAATAGTGCATGGAATGCTCACTGCATCGAAAGTGTACTTAATCGAAAGTGCACTTATGTGAAGTTCAGTACAACGAACGGGTGTTGTACTGAACTTCCGTGCAGTACTCACAGACCTTAGGGTTAGGGCACTGGTCATAGTAAGGGTCCCCTTACCATGATCCGTGCCCTAACCCTCAGGTCCGTGATGACTGCAGCGCAGTGAAGGACATAGCACTATGGTGCGATAGTCATGAACCTTAGGGTTAGGGCATGAATTAGGGTAAGGGGATAGCTTTACTAACAATCCCCTTACCCAAACCCGTGCCCTAACCCTAAGATCTGTGACTATCGCACCATAGTGGAGGACATAGCTTGTTTTTTATGTCCTTCACTGTGCTGCGGTGTTTTCGATGAAGTGAACTTACGCAAAAGTTCACTTTCGTTAAAGTGAACTTTCGCAGAAGTGAGGCTTCCTATTACAAGTTAGAAGTAGTGAACTTTTGTTCTTGTAATAGGAATCCATGTATATACATATATATGTGTGTGTGTGTGTGTGTGTGTGTGTGTGTGTGTGTGTGTGTGTGTGTGTGTGTGTGTGTGTGTGTGTGTGTGTGTGTGTGTGTGCATGTGTGTGTGTGTGTGTGTGTGTATATAAAGAAAAGGTAGAGTTGGCAGAGTGATTTAAGTTTATGTTGGGATTAAACACATTCTTTTTATCTGTAAAAGGAATTAAAACCTCTGTAAAATTATCTTAGTAGACAGTAATAGCAACTAATATTATTCCATGCTGGTCCTTAATGGAATTCTAACAGAAAATGTGAATTTGAACGTCAGTATTAAATTCTGAATATAGAATTTTATGTTTTGCATTATTATATTCCATGCTTATTTAATCTGATAGTACATTAAAATGCTACTGTTATATTTTTTTCTGTTTACAGAATAAGTTAAATGAATACCTATTCAATTAAACTGAAGGATTTTCCTGAAACAGACCAGCTAGCCTACATTTGTGTGCCAAATTGCTAGTGTACTATTCATCTAAACAGCCTTGAACATATTGCTCCACGAGCAGGCTTACCACTGATATGAACAGGTTTCTTCTTTAAGCTTAAGTTGTACTTGATATGATAAGTAGAAGATGGATGGAACATTTAAGTGGCACTTTGGCTCTTAAAGACTAAATGCATTTTAGATATGATTATCAGTGCATATGACTAAATCACTGCCTTATAATGGAAGCCATTATCAACCACTTGACTAGAAGTTCCTGTTATCAATGAATCGGTGAATCTACTATGAGACAAGAAAAACAACTGCATTTTGTCTTGTGTTGTAGAACTTTGAACATACATCAAAAGAATCTGTACAGCTACTTCACCAAAAGTCTGTTTAGTGTTGGAGCTGTGCTGATATTTTAGGACTAACAAACTGTCAATCTTTCTTCATGATGGGATTATATTACCTCATCTGAGGCTAGTACAGAGTATTAAAGTTCTATTCCAGGAGAGGAGAAATAATGTAAGCATCGCTGTAACCAGTGGCAGTGTTACTAATGCATCCCATTATAGTAAGAATCAAAGCAAGCCCCTGAAGATATTTTATGAAAATCTAATGAAAATTTTTGAAAACCAGTGTGACCACAGCCTGGACATCGCTGAACTGACATGAAAAAATGGAAAGATGAACACAGACTGTTATGAAGAAATGTACACCCTTTAAATTCACTTCAGTTAGAAAATTCTTTACTGCTTCCATTTCTCACATTTTTGCCTTTCCTCATACCACTGAATTTCAGCTATAAAGGTGGCTGGCAGTCATAGCATGTGTTAGCATAAAAATAACATCAGGATTATTTTACAATGTAGTTACCTGTCCTGTGGTTAACATGCACATTCATATTGTGACCATGTCAATTAAAATTATATGTAAATGCCTTTTATTAACTATTTTTTCATTACAGAAGTTGTTTACATCTCAAAGAACAGAACACATCAGCTATGGGTCTTTGCTGCCTGTACTTCTTTTACTAGATGTGTAGTAAAGGTGACACTCCTCAAATGCCACTTGGGTGCCATTTTTACTAGACGTTGCTTCTTCTGTTTCAAATACTAATTAACAACTTTTTAAAATCCTAATAGCAACTTAGGAAATGACAGTATGCAAACAATGTGATATGCTTGAGTACTGTGGTACTGCAGAACTCATGAGGGGCAGGTGTTATATTCGTGTGAATGGTTATTTTTATAAACAGTGCATTCCTAGACGAGCAATGGGAAGGGGGGATTATGTACCTTACCTCCTTGTTACTGTGTTTGTAACTCAGTTACAATTGGCTCTGCACTGATAAACATTTTTAGGGAAATAATGGTGATTTATGATTGGCACAGTGCTGTCGGAGTTAAATGGCATGCCTAGCTATTTTTTTATTTTACAGCATTTATGCTTTATTTTAAGGTATTTCTTCTGTTTTTGTGATGATACAGAACACTTCTTCCTTGGCATACATCACTGTTTCGGATGTGTGCATGAATGAAACTAGGAATCATACTAGTTATCTCTCATTTAACATCACTAGTCTTTTTTGATCCACAAGTCTGAATCTTTCAACGTGCATAGAGTCATAATGAAATTATGACATACATGTTGCATACATTGCATTTCCCATTATTCCCCTGTTCCAAACTCTCTTACAAATGTGCTACTGTCTGTGCACATTAGGGCACTTAAAATCCACTGAGCATGTTGTCTGGCTAGTGAAAAGTTTCTGATTTTTGCTGGATACTGTGTTTACATTTGTTAAATATGTCTGAAAGGAGTACCTGGTAAATTATGCTCAAGAGTTTCAAATGTGACTTGTTTGGTTATACTGAGGAATAGTGTATCCATCATTTAAAAAAATATATAATAATCTACAGTGTTATTTGGTGGGAATATGAGTTACCCACTTTTCACTTGGAAAACTATGTCAGGTGTGATTGTAGGATTCACTTATTAACATAGTGTTACCTGGTTGTATTGTATTGCATAATGGTCTCAGCAGTGGTGTGAGATGGCCACGCATCCTTGTATTTTGATTTTATAAGAAAATAATTTTGATATGGTGGTTTAAATTAAACATTTAATTATATTACATTTATGGTTTATTAATAGTCACCTGAATGAAGACAATTTATTTTAAATGGTGGGTATATGACTGATACAAGGTGCAATGTCCTGAAATATGTAATATTGGTTTTACCAGAATAGATATTTGTTCTTTGCCATGGAATATAGAAAATTTATACAATACCTTGTTCACTTTGATGGGACAACTAAAATATCACTGTGTGGCATTGGGACACAAGACCATTTTATACCTAATCGTGCTATAACCATTATTAGATATAGATAATGGATGGTGACCAAAATGCTGAAAGGCAAATATGAAAAAAGAAAAAAAATTAAACTGATACCTTGCTTGTTTAAAAATATTTGTGACTATATAGGTTCATAGGTTCATACTAGGCTATCTGCCCTAGGGCATTTATAAGCCTAGCCAGAATGTGTTTGGCTTTCGCCACCCATTTTAAATTTATTTTGCTGTGCCCTTTTTCGAGGTTAGTATACTGTGCCTCTGTCTAACAGTGACACAGAAGTGATACCCGGGGTAAACCTATGATCTCCCATCCACTCATCAAGATTCCTCTTGAAGAGAGTCAATGAGGGACTCTGCCTTACCTGGACTGGGATTTTATTCCAGAGTGAAGGGAGCCTCTGGGTTATGAATCTGTCCCTCCAGCATGTCCTATTTATTTCAGTGCTGAGGTTCAAGTCTCTCGAGCGCGTAGCTCGATGGGATTTGGATTTTCTGAGGTGCAGCATGTCCATTAATTTTGGGTTGGACATGGCTTTATATGTCAGGCACAGATCGCCTTTGAGCAGGCGGTATGCCAGAGTAGAGCTGGAGTTTCTTTAACCGGGCAGCATATGGCATCTGTTTGAGCCCTTTGATCCTCTTGGTGAGGTACTTTTGGGGTCTTTCCAGTTGCTGCAGGTGTCTGGTAAGGTACATCCCAAAAGGGGCATTGTACTCAATTATGGGCCTGATCAGGGATGAGTAAAGAGGCACGATGACCCCCCCTGATCTAGATGTGAATCCCTTCATGATTAGGTGGGCTATATAAAATGTTTTTCTAACCACTTTGGCCACGTGGTTGTCAAATGAGAGATTGCTATCAACTTGGGTCCCCAGGTCCCTAATTACTTCTTCCATACTTAATGGATTACCACCTATGTGGTAATTTGTGGGCACTTTGTTTTTGCCAAAGGGGATGACTATACACTTTTTGGCATTTAGCTTGAGGCCATGGCTCTGGCACCAGTTGTCTGTTTCTATGAGGCCCTTTTGGATGATGCTAGTGTCTGCTGGAGAGTCGATTATGGCATCCAGTTTGCAGTCATCTGCGAACTTGGTCAGCCACAGTCCTTCCATGTTGGCCTGTACCTTCGAGAAATATATACTGAACAAGAGAGGTCCCAGGACTGAGCCTTATTGGACGCCACTTGTAACTGGTTTGGAGTCTGACATGGCTCCAGCAATTCTAACTATGTGGGTTCTGTCCTTGAGCCAGTTTGCAACCCATCTAGTGACATAGTGGTTTATATTTAAGCTGGTGAGCTTATCTATAATGCCCGAGTGGGGTATTGTATCGAAGGCTTTTGTGAGGTCCAGGTAGGCTGTGTGGACCACCTTCCCCTCGTCAATGGCCTTGGTGACTGTTTCAAAGAAATCGACCAAATTTAAGAGGCAGGATCTGCCCT
This sequence comes from Protopterus annectens, assembly GCF_019279795.1. Taxonomy (NCBI): domain Eukaryota; kingdom Metazoa; phylum Chordata; order Ceratodontiformes; family Protopteridae; genus Protopterus; species Protopterus annectens. The sequence continues at coordinate 1,998,823,740 of NC_056729.1, read as the reverse complement.
TAACAAAGCCGAACTGGGTAGGATCCAGTGTCTGTAGGTCCCCAATATCTTTATTTATGAGGTCCATGATGATCCTTTCCATAGCTTTGCAGACCAAGCTAGTCAGGCTTATGGGGCGATAGTTTTCAGGATCCGTTGAGGCACCACCTTTGTGGAGAGGGACCACTGTTGCTGTACGCCACTCTTTGGGTACATATCCTGTAGTAAGGCTGAGATTGAACAGTAGTTTTATGTTTGGGTTTAGCTCTTCTTGGAGTTCATGTAGGACGCAACCTGGGACACTGTCTGGTCCCTTTGATGCTGTGTTTTTTGCTTTGGAGAGGGCGGCTCTTACCTGAGCATCTGAGATGTCAGGGGGGCAGCACTCTGCTGGGATAGATATTTTCCCTTTTGGTGGGGAGGGGAGGGAGAAGTTTGCGCTGAACCTGTCAGCTAGGATGTTGGCAATGTCTGTGGATTTGGTATATTTTTTGTCATTTTGGACTAATTCTGAGCATATCTGGGAATTCCCACCCAGGTTCCTAACATAACTAAAGAAAGCCTTGTGATTATCCTTAGTGTCCTGTGCAATTTTTCTCTCTAAGCTGGCCTTAGACCATTTTATGAGTACCCGTAGTTTTTTGCTAATACTGATCAGAGATGCCTTCCCTTTTTGGGATTTTGCTCTATCATGTAGTAGCTTCCTCCTTCTATTGTATAGTTTGTTTATGACTGGGGTCCACCAGACAGGACATCTGCCTTTGGAGGATCGGGTCTTGGTTTTATTTGGGACTGCATGCATTCCTGAAGGTGTTCATAGAATGCATTTATAAAGGATTCTGCGGTCTGGGCCGTATTTTCCACAGGCCCGGAGGCTTTGAAGGATTCCACCTCAGTTTTGAGGAGTGTGAAATTTGCTTTAGAGAAGTTTTTCACTGTGGTTTTCTGGGCAAGGGTTGGGGTCGGGATGTGAATATCCAGTGAGATTAGTTTATGGTCTGATCTTACCAGTGAGGGATACACTTCTGGTCTGGAGTATAGAGTCCCCATGTTGATGATGATCAGGTCCAGTATGTTTTCCCCTCTTGTGGGAGTGGTAACAAGTTGTTCCATAGCATTTGAGTTTATAAATTCTAGGAACCTTTGGGCTAGGGTGTTGGAGCTAGAGTAATGCTCCCAGTCTATGTTTGGGTAGTTGAAGTCACCCAATATAATGGTGTTTGGAGAGACTTTCATATTTTTCAGTGTTCTCAGGAAGGCTGAGTGGGGTTCCTGGGTTTGGGAGGGTAGTCTGTACCAGGCTATAAACTGGAAGGCAGTTTTACCCACTGTTAGTTGCACATGGATATTCTCTGATGCTTCGTGCTGTGCCACCAACCTGGAGGTGTGGGTATCTTTAACAAATATTGATACTCCCCCTCCTTTTGTGGTTCGGTCCAAGTTTTGGGGCCGAAAAGCATGGTATGAGGTATAACCTGGTAGTGCTGGGGTGCTCTCGGGAGCCTTGAACCAGGTTTCTGTTACTGCACAGATATCGATGTTCTCCATGCTAAGGAGAGTTTCGAGTGTGTGCATCTTGAGGTTTAGATGTCTGGCGTTGAGTAGCATTACTCTTAGTTTCTTATCCCTTGTGATACCTATGGAGGTGGGTTTGTCTTTTGAACCTTGCCTAAAAAAGTAGCAAGAGCCTTTGACAATATCTGAAAGCCCAGGGGTGACAGGTGCAAGCCGTCCCTAGCAAAGCATCGTGGCTTGTCGAGCATGTCATCCCAGGCTGACAGGCATTGGATCCCCCTTTGAATGACACCAATACTTAAGCCAATTGTTGAAATTGATCATCTTGTCTTCATATTGTGGCATCATTCTTGGTGAGTGTAAGATGCTACTCAAGGTCAGGGTCATACCGGCCTGGCTACATGCTCAGAGAGCTCCTCTATGTCTCTTTTCATGTAGTCCAGGGAGGTATGTCTCAGGTCACTCACACCAGCATGGACAATGACTGAGTCATATTTGTACTTGCCTTGGAGTGACCTGAGTGCTTGTGTTGTGTGGCGGATCCTAGCGCCCAACAGGCAGCTCACTGTGACCTTCTCCTTGTTCAACCTGATGAGCGGGACTTCAGTGTGCCTGACGATAGAGTCACCTATTACAAGTGTATCAGGTGTGTTGTTTAGCCTTAAGGGCTGTGACTGTTCAGCACACTGGCTTTGTGAGCTATGTGATGCACGTGTTTTGTTTTGGGGTAGCAGTTGCTTGGGTGTCTGCTTTGGAGGTCTCTGTTGCTTAGGCAGATTTTTATTTAGAGCCTCCGAGTATGTTTTTGTGTGTTTATGTGTTTGGTTTGCTGTCGTGGTAGGTCTATGTGAGACTGGAATTGTAGTGAGTGTGGTTTCCTTCTCCTCCTGACTGGTTACGCCAGTACTGAGTTGATAGAGCTTAGCCTCCAGTTTGGCTAATGGTTGCATCTCTCACATGTGTTGGAATTTGTTGGGAGGAGGAGAGGGTTGTCTGTGTACATGAAGCTGTTGTAACATTGCCTCAAGATTCCCAGATTCACCAGCTGGACCAGAGAGGAGATTGACAACTGACCCTTGGACATGCTAGAATAGTATTGGGAATTCCTTTATAATTGAAAAAAAGGGCCAATGGGGAACAAGGTACTCAAGGGGAGTTTGTAAGGTTGTAGTGCTTTTAATTTTTTAGTGCTGACTTATATAATTGCTTTAGTGAGCAAGTGCCAGGTAACTTAAATGCAATGTGTTACAGGTAACTTAAATGCAAAAACGACAAACAGTAACTTTCTTTCAAGTGAAACAAGGAAATAAGTACAGTAAGCAATGCAGATATCACTAGGGATCCACAGAAGCACTGAAAAGCCGTGTTTTAGGTGGAATTAGCATTTCAGGGAAATAACAAGCAAACAACAACAAGCATACAAACAAAGCTAGATGACTCTAGTTATAGATTTACTCAGGACTCAAAACATTTTTTGCAGCACCACTGGATATGGCACATATACATCTTGTAACTGAAAACAAGAAAGAAAGAATCCAACAAGTGTAGTAAAAATACACAGAGCAGGGAATCCAAACACTCGAAGCCGGTACAGTTACGTAAAACACTTTATTGTAGGTTGAGCGCTTTCATCTGCTTACATGCAGATTTCATCAGAACAATTATCTAAACATAAAAACAAGATTATATACTTTTTAGGCGCCAAACACTAATTGTTAATATAATTCTTAAAACGGCCATGTTCCCAAAAGATGACTCAATTGAGATGCCTAGCCATAAAACATTTAATATACTGAAATGTTATAAGAATACTGAAATGTTATAAAAATACAAGCTTATTTGACTTCTCCCTAAGATTCTCTAAAAAATGTATGTATATACATCATATAAAAGGTGTTAAAAACTGTACTAATACTATATGATTATACTTAATATATAAAGTATTGCATAATAATAGCAGATGAAATACTATCCTGTAGATTCATAATTGTTAGGTACGGAATGTATTTATCCTAAACATTACAAACGCTAATAAGGAAGGCCTTAGTAAAAACAACAGCATACTGTTAATAGTGTACCTACTAAATCTATCTAATAACCTAGTCCAAATGGATTGAAAATCCAAGGCCACCGTCAATTGACACATATCGCATGTGGCGGGGTTTAATAGATGCATACTGTAAAATTAAAATTAAATAATATGAAATAAAATAAAATGAAATAACATAAAATAAAATATGGTAAAATACCTTACAATAAGGTACAATGAAATACTGATCCTACAATCTCAGTTCAAAGCTAACAAGGGTTTAATACTAATGAAGTCATTAATCCCTGGCTTTGTAGTGGCATCAGTGCATATTTGCCATCTACTTTCTTTCCACGCCAGGTAGGTCTTCCAATTCCCCCCCTTGTCCTTAGTGTTTACCTGATCTATAATGGAAAACCTAAAAGAGTGGTCTGTACCTTGATCATGAATGTGTCGATATAAGGCGTTCTTCGTATCTTGTTTGCTTATCTTGTATGTATGCTCATAAATCCGTTTTTTAAGCTTTCTTTCTGTTTTGCCTATATAATAGGCCGGGCACTTTGTGCATTTGGCAATGTACACTAAACGCTGAGAATTACAATTACCTTGGATGTTAGTGATCTTACTATGCACAATGTTCTCTAATCTGATGGTAGGTGTGGTGTTTATGAATTTGCATTGGTTGCAACGTCCACATTTACTGGTTCCTTTATTGGTTCCATTGTTGTTTCTAACTCTTTCACTCTTTGTACCACATTCCAGTAACGTTTTGATATTGCTTCCAGTTTTGTACACGGTGCTTATCTCTGTTCCAACTATATTCCCCAGGTTGCCCCCAGATGTAATAATACTCCAATACTTCTTCAGAATGTCCGTTATTAAATTAGCAAATGGATTGAATCTGATCACACATACCATCCTATTTAAGTTTGAACTTGTTTTGTTCTGTATATGCATAGGACTACCCAAGAGTGGTTTATATTTTGATCCCCATTGTGCTTTAACGTAGGTAGTGATATTATCTAATAACTTTTTAGGGTACCCTCTCTCACTAAAAAGTTGAGAAATAAAGGTAAGTTCATCATTCATGTCTTCAGCAGTAGATGACATTCTTGCTGCCCTAATGCATTGGCCCTTCACAATATTTTTAAAGATATGTCGTGGGTGGCAACTGGTAAAATGAATATAATCATTTGAGAAGGTAGGCTTCCTGTATAATCTGGATGTGAATCCAGTGCCAGCATTACCTATCCAGGTGTCCAAATAGGATATGCCCTTGTTGTCATAGTGGTACGTAAATCTCAGAAAATCAGTAGTGTTGTTAAGATATGCCACAAAAGTATGTATCAAATCTATCGGTCCTGTCCAAATGATAAACACATCGTCCAAAAATCTGGTATACAACTTAATGTGCCTATAAAAATCACAAGTGAACAAATGGACATTTTCCCACTCCAACATAACCAAGTTGGCAAATATCGGGGCACATGACGCTCCCATAGCCACTCCTTGAGATTGTCTGAATACTTCACCCTGATGTTCAATGTAATTATGTTCCAACACCAAGCTCATCATATCCGTGATTAAATTCACTCTATCGCCACTACATTCTAAGTATTTACATAGGCTACTGTGAAAGTAGTCGAGACCAGTATTCACTGGTATGCTGGAGAAGAGATCTTGCACATCAATGGTCAAGAACGTCAGGTTTTCATCCCACTTGTCCGTGGTGACTTTACTCAAGAAGTCCCATGAGTCCTTAACCAGATGTTCAACCTTGCTGTAAATCGGTTTGGTCCAATGATCAATGATGGTGCCTATCTTGAAAGTCTTGGATTTAGATCCTGATATGATAGGTCTGAATGGTGGCTTGGTTAGATTTTTATGTATCTTAGGTATTCCGACAATACGTGCCAAAATCGGGTATTCTGTTTTGACAAATTCATATATATCACTTGTTATACGATTGTCAATGAAGTAGTCTTCTATGGTGTTATCAATACGTCTGTATCCAGTTGTAATCTGGTTTAAAGTTACCTTCTCATAATGACCTGAATCGTATATTATGTTGTGTATTTCTTTCTGATACTGGGCATTATGAAATATCACTACCCCTCCACCCTTGTCTGGTTTCATGATTCTAATCTGTTTGTTTCTAATAATGTCATTCAAACATCTCCTTTCCTCTTTATTCAGGTTGTCCAAGCAACTATTCTCATCACTGTAATAGTGCCTACTTTCTTGGTGTAGTTTGTAGATATCATGACAAACCGTATGAATCTACAGGATAGTATTTCATCTGCTATTATTATGCAATACTTTATATATTAAGTATAATCATATAGTATTAGTACAGTTTTTAACACCTTTTATATGATGTATATACATACATTTTTTAGAGAATCTTAGGGAGAAGTCAAATAAGCTTGTATTTTTATAACATTTCAGTATTCTTATAACATTTCAGTATATTAAATGTTTTATGGCTAGGCATCTCAATTGAGTCATCTTTTGGGAACATGGCCGTTTTAAGAATTATATTAACAATTAGTGTTTGGCGCCTAAAAAGTATATAATCTTGTTTTTATGTTTAGATAATTGTTCTGATGAAATCTGCATGTAAGCAGATGAAAGCGCTCAACCTACAATAAAGTGTTTTACGTAACTGTACCGGCTTCGAGTGTTTGGATTCCCTGCTCTGTGTATTTTTACTACATATACATCTTGGTTGGACTGCAATATAAACATTATTTTGATAATTATGCCCAGTTGTCTGTATGATACTGGGCATTATTTTGCCTGTGCTCCTCATGTTGTATGACCTGAAGTTCTTGAGTAATACTAGTATAAACCCCCAATAACCAATATGGGAAGATGGTTTAGCTTTCCAACTGATATAGTTTTTTCTTACTAGAAACATGACAGGATGGACTAGATATAAATATTTTATCTGAATATTTAGTGAGTGTTTTTCATACCAAAAGCAAGTGATCTGCCTGCTTAACAATAGTATAAGTCATTGTCCTGGATTCCAGTTCATCTTATTCAAATAGGAATTTAATTATTGACACAGTAATGGAAATACATTAATTAATGGCAGAACTAGAAGTTCAGTAACAGTGTTGCTAACTTTGTTCTTTTTTCAACATACTGCTTTGGTAGATTTCATTCTTATGTTAAAGTAAATTCCTGTAACATGCATGTCCTAAATTGAGTCAGTGGTATAACAGGTTGTGCACTTGTCTTTGGGACCAAAGGCTGTTGGTTCTATTCTCACACCAGGTAGATTAATAGGTGACACTAAAGAAGAGCATATGAGGATGCTGTACTCCTCCTGACTATGCCATCTTTCAGATGAGGTGGTAAACTGATACCCCATCTGCTTGTATTGGTGGTAGCTCATGTTCCCCAACACTTATTGTTAACAACAGGGAAACTGATAGTCTGAAAATAAAGGTGACATACACTGTCCCTGCACCAGACCTTTATTTTTAAGGGGTTGATATAATGGTTAAGGTGTTTACCTCAACAGCATAAGGTACAGCAGTTGAATCTCACCTTTGAGGAAAATTGGCTAGGCTTACTATGGCCCACAACAGCAACTAGCTAGTCTAGCATTTACGGATGAACCTATGGTGGTTCTTCTATATATAAAAGTCACCCATCACTGACAATTCTTACCGAAAATATATTCTTAATTGTAAATCTTTTAGTTGAGATTATATTTTTGTTTGGGGTTTCTTTTTTGATGTTATTTGTTTAGTCATTAGACCTGTCATGTTAGTTCTAGAAGGAGATATCAGGGCTAGTCTCAAGACTAGTGAGGCTTCAAATATGAAATGCTTGTACATACTCAAAAACATTTTGTTAATATGCTACATTCAGTCCTTAAAAACATGTATTAAACATTCTATATAGGTGTTTTTCGCCCAGGGTCAACATATCCACAGAATTTAACAGGACTAATTTTACTAGGGATATGGATTTATTTATTTATATTTAATGTATTCTTGATTGTTATCAATTTCTTGTATCGTTTGAAATGTGTTTTTGTAATGCAGCTTTTCTCTCTGGGCCTCCACTGAAAAAGGGCCACTGGCCCAGTCTAACTTCCCAGGTAAACAAACCTAAAATAAATAAATAACTACAGAGGGTTATAGATCCAGAGACAAAGAACTAGACACTATCTGTATTTAGTGGGGATGTATACTGATGCAGAAAGAATGAAGGGAATTTAAGGAACTATGGAGTATTCTAAATAACAGAGTTAAAAGAAGGATGGGTAAATCTATATGGAGTAAAAGAAAAGCAAGGGCATTTGGGAGAGAAGAAAGAAGGAATTGTTTTAATAACGACAAGATTGTTAAAAAGGGAAATTGTAAAAGAATAGTAAGTGGGGGTATGACTAATGTCAAAGAAGAAAAGACAGGATAATGAATAAGGCAATTAGGAGTAAGTGAAGGTAATAGAGGGACAAAAGGGATTGTATGTGAGGAAGCAGTCAGAACGCAAGTAGGAGGATAGTAGGGGAAGAGAAGCAAGAGGAATAATTGATACAATTTCAGCAAGGGAAAGTTTTATACATGGTAGGAAATGTAAGCATGGATATAAAGCAAAAGCTATATTCATGTAAGGCTTACATTATATGTTGTTGCTTGGTGTTAGCAAAAGTGCAAAAATCTGTGTGTATTTAAGTTATAATGAACTGTGATATGTCTAGAGGGATCAAGCAAAGTATTTGATGTTTTTATAAAAAGTGTGATTTCAATAAATACGATACAAAGAAAAAAATGTTCCATAATTCTATGAGGTGAATAACACAATTGCAGACTGTTATAACAGACATTACATACATTAGACATAGGTGTCCCAGTAATGTATTACCCCAGGAAAGTGGAAGTTATGCAGTAAGAATTGTGAAAAAACTGAATCAGTGCTGCAATACGACAGGACACCAAAACTTAAACACAGTAAGTATACAGTACGGCAGAATAGAGCAACACTATAACAGCAAGGCTGAAATATAATAGGTTAGTAAACAGTCAGACACAGCAAGGATGCAGTACAGCAGGACAGATCAACACCATCATAGCAAGGCTACAATATAATTGGGTAATAAACGGTCAGCCATGGTAAGTATGCATTACAGCAGGACAGAGCAACACCATTACAGCAAGGCTGCAATATAATTGGGTAATAAACGGTCAGCCATGGTAAGTATGCAGTACAGCAGGACAGAGCAGTACCATTACAGCAAGGCTACAATATAATTGGGTAATAAACAGTCAGCCATGGTAAGTATGCATTACAGCAGGACAGAGCAACACCATTACAGCAAGGCTACAATATAATTGGGTAATAAACGGTCAGCCACGGTAAGTATGCAGTACAGCAGGACAGAGCAGTACCATTACAGCAAGGCTACAATATAATTGGGTAATAAACGGTCAGCCACGGTAAGTATGCAGTACAGAAGGACAGAGCAACACCATTACAGCAAGGCTACAATATAATTGGGTAATAAACGGTCAGCCACGGTAAGTATGCAGTACAGCAGGACAGAGCAACACCATTACAGCAAGGCTGCAATATAATTGGGTAATAAACGGTCAGCCACGGTAAGTATGCAGTACAGCAGGACAGAGCAGTACCATTACAGCAAGGCTACAATATAATTGGGTAATAAACAGTCAGCCACGGTAAGTATGCAGTACAGCAGGACAGAGCAACACCATTACAGCAAGGCTGCAATATAATTGGGTAATAAACGGTCAGCCATGGTAAGTATGCATTACAGCAGGACAGAGCAACACCATTACAGCAAGGCTACAATATAATTGGGTAATAAACGGTCAGCCACGGTAAGTATGCAGTACAGCAGGACAGAGCAACACCATTACAGCAAGGCTACAATATAATTGGGTAATAAATGGTCAGCCACGGTAAGTATGCAGTACAGCAGGACAGAGCAGTACCATTACAGCAAGGCTACAATATAATTGGGTAATAAACAGTCAGCCACGGTAAGTATGCAGTACAGCAGGACAGAGCAACACCATTACAGCAAGGCTGCAATATAATTGGGTAATAAACGGTCAGCCACGGTAAGTATGCAGTACAGCAGGACAGAGCAACACCATTACAGCAAGGCTACAATATAATTGGGTAATAAACAGTCAGCCACGGTAAGTATGCAGTACAGCAGGACAGAGCAACACCATTACAGCAAGGCTACAATATAATTGGGTAATAAACGGTCAGCCATGGTAAGTATGCATTACAGCAGGACAGAGCAACACCATTACAGCAAGGCTGCAATATAATAAGGTAGTAATCAGTCAACCATAGTAAGTATACAGTACAGCAGAACAGAATGACACCATCACAGCAAGGCTGCAACATAATAGGTTAATAAACAGTCAGCCACAGTAAGGATGCAATATAGCAGGGTAATAATCAATTAGCCACAACAAAGATAAGCACATCCCAGAGTAATAAATAGCAAAGTTAAATCCAATATCACTAGATGACAGTAGGTGATGGAAAATATTGGCAAACACGTCCAAGCACAGACAGGTGCAGGTGATTACTAAGGTGCACTAGTAAAGGGAACATGGGTTGGGAATATCAAGACAGTTGCCAGTATGAATGCTTGTTACTTTTGTATGCACACTAGCACTGTGTGGGCTATTTGTAAAATCCACTGTAAAGAACTTTTCAGATGTTGTGAGACTATTTTTTTACTCACATCTGAAAGTAGAATTAAGGTACGTTGGTCATGACATAGCCCAATGTAATACAGCAGCTATTTGAGCAAATATGACAAGTTAAAGCAGACCACAAGACTGCATAAGCCAATAAAAAGTTTACTCTGCCACACAGCCAATAATAGGCCAGTTTCAGACGTTAAATTAGGACAACACAAATAAGAGCTTTTAAATCATCACTATTACACTCTAATGTGTAAAACAAATGCAGAAAATGCTACTGCCCAGGTGGTGTTTTGTTTTTTCTATCAAATTTGATTATAAAGTCCAAGGCAGGCTGGTCATGTTATAGCCAAATGCAGTAAAGTAATGTGGCTGCGATGACACAGCTTTATGGTCTAAGGCAACAAGACTTAATAGCCCTTATTTTACCCTTAACTTAAGCCGTTTGCCTTGATTCTGTCTATTTTAAGGTCTTCCTTTACCCACTGTAGCTATCAGCAGCTCCATTTTCAATCTCTACATTCATTATGCATTCTATGATGTGTGTTTTACTCACTCCTTTTACTTTACATAAACTGTACCTACAGCTGGTGCTGCAAGGTAATTCCTTCCTAAAGAAGTGCAAGCATAAGATGAACAGGGAAAACTGATCTGGTTAGAAACATTTGGGGCTAGGAGATGGTATCAGGGACAAATGTGGCATGTATGGACCAAGACTGAACCAGTTTTGCCAGTGCCATGGCCTGTATACTAAAAGGGGTTTTTGACATCATCATTCACCTGTTTTGTATCTGTAAATTTTCCACACTGGTTTTCGGCTGATGTTTGTTGTCTTCTGCATGATATACAAGACAAAAATTGCCCCCTCTTTGGTAAAGTCAGGATTTAAAAAAACAAGTAGTGGATGAAAAAATAAGAGCTCTGAGAGACTGTACCGCTATAAAGATATAGACCACAAAAAAACATTGGGCAGTAGGGGTGGATATAAGCAATGCTGAAATACATTTCCTGAATTTAAATAGCTTTGTAGAATCTGCAAAAGATCAGAACATTTTGCTAAAGTGTGCGAAAGCTAAAAGAAGAATAACCAAAATGATGTACATGTTGTTGAACAGAAACATTTAAATGATTTGTTTTTTGGTACATTTCTAAAGAAAAACTTAAGGTTGGAAAATAGATCAGAAGCACTGAAATAGACATGCAAGCCATACTGTTGATAAGCATGCTGAGAATTAATGGAATGTATGTTGAATCCAAACTAGGCAGGAGTATAGAATGAAGTATTGTTTCTGAATCCATTTTCTGAATATAATTTTAAAGCTTTGCAGATACTAGGCTCTGAACAGAAAACTGCATGAACATTGTTGTTATATTCTGATAGAGCTATTTAGCAAGAAACTGCTGACACCAGTTTAAAAAAAATAAATTTTTCATTTTCAACTTGTTTCACTTGAAGAAATGTTAATGTTTTCATGTGTTTAGCTTATGAAAAGTTAGGAATAACAAAACAATTTAAAAGTATAAATGCAAACACTGTGAATACACAGAAGAACTCCATACCCTTTGAGATATGTCTTTCCCAAGGTTTCCAATGTACACACCATGCTCCCTCATTCCTCACTTCTGTTTCAATTCAAAGGAAGCAGATGGATGAGACAAGAGCTGGGGCAGTAGCCATCATGTCAAACAAGGTTAAAGAATTATTTTCTATTAACCGTTATCTCTCTGTTAACCACCAGGTCCATTTCAATATCTAACTATGCAGAGCAGTCATTGGTGCACACTTTTTGCATCCATGCAGCTCAGCATGAGTGCAAGCAATCATTGTCTGAGCTTTTTCTCTGCATCCCTGTGCAATGGTTCAGTACTGCCCTTGCTCCAAGCAGAACACCTGTACTGGAATTTAAATCAAATCTGTCACCCTGGTATAGATGAGATAATTTTTGCTGTTTACCTCCATACTCCCCAGCTGAGTCCTCTACTCCCCAAGACACTAACTGAACCAAATTCATATTGTTCATTTACAGGGCTATGTCCCTCTGTGCCACAGAGTTGGAGAGCATCAAGTAATTAACTATATTAATTTATTGTCCTGTTATTTTACATTTTATTGCATTCATTTATTAATCCACCATGCTTAAGTGCCAGTACCATGGTCTGACCTCAGCATCACAGCTTCACAAAAGGAAATTGAGAGAATCAAACCCAAATCTACAGGATGAAACTTGTTTACCATTCATAGCCTCATGGATCAGAGGTAAACTTCCAGACTGTGATTCTACTAAGAAACATCAACTTCCTGAAAAATGACAAGCCAAAATGTAAAAAAAAAAAAAAAAGTAACACAAAAGGACAAAATAATGAATTTAATATTTATTTTTGTGGAGAAAAGTGCCTCACACACACCCCAAACTTGTATATACCAACTCCATTATCGAAAAAGGGAGATATCTCCCAAAGCAAATGAATCATTGCTGCACACTTTGAAACTGCACCAGCAGTCATTTTTTATGGAAAACAATGTTTGGCATTATGCCTTCTTTTTCTTCATACTAAATGATGCTCAAGCAATTTCACTTTGATCAACTGTTAACTTGGGACACCACCTGACTATATATTGATGAGTACACATCTGTACAACTAGCTTTTCATCTCTGATGTAAAATTCTCTGCGGGACTGTCATAGGAAAACATTAATTTAATTTACACTACATATTAAAATATTTATATGTGTTTGTTATTTTGCCAGCCATGGCAACATTTATTGTCTGTTTTTTTTTTTCAATTCCTTCATTTCTGCAGCAAAATAGTGAAATTTACCTGCAGTTCAAAGACTAATAGAGATGCTGGCATAGCAATTTATTTGTAACACATTGCAGCTTTAGTGACATGTTTGAATGTATGGGAATTTTTCTTTGATGTATTTGAACACTATTGTTCTAGCATTTATTTGGCATGGCATTTAGTCTTCCTGCCTCACAGCTCTTGGTAAACCCCTTGGGTTCTTCACTAGGGGCATTGTTTCTAGAGTCCTCATATTTTCCTAGCATCTTTGTATACTTTCGCTGGTTCATCTTGTTTTATCACACATGCCAAAGGTTTGCCATGAGTGAATCAGTGATCTTCCTATTTTACTGTATTTGTGTATGTTATATGTGAGTGTGGCTTACATCCTAAGATGGGCTGGCATCCTACTCAGAATTATTTTCGCTGTCTTGTGTGTAGTGATGGCTGGGAGAGGCACTGACTCCTCCTTATCATGGAATTGAATTAAACATGTTACAGGAAAACAAATGTTTCAGCATCCCTTTTTAATTATATGTAATGTTTACTGCACTTTGTGCTCAGGATAACTGTGTGTAAATTACTCATATGAGAAAATGCTTGTTAATGAATGTGGCATTTCATACTGTTTATTATCACTTTTTATTTTGTGGCATACCTGTCTGTCCAGAATTTTACAGAGTATCCAGAATTTTGCATCATATTCTTGGTTTGTTCCTTGAAATATTTTTTGGTTTTCTGGCAAATCATTGAGGATTACAGTCATTAAATGATGACAGACATTTCAGTTTCCGACTTCATATCCTTCAGAAAAATGCATGTCGTTGCAAAATTCACTATTCTCACAACTTCCTAGGTTTATAAGAGCAGTATTTGTCACCCCATTATTTTTGGTTTTGCCTGGAATTCTTGCACTCAGGTTGGGAGCTATGCTGTGTGAAAATTATTTTTATGTATGGATGATGATACAAAGCAACTCAAATAGCAGAGTTCCTGATTTATAACCAGTAATATACCAATAATGGTGATAGGACCTTTGACTACTTTTATACATATTAAATAATGTTAATTGCTACATATTTGGCTTTCTAGAAACACCTGATAAAGCATGGATACAGTAGACCATTTTTCCTTGAATGAGCATACAGACAAATGTGAGGCATAAACAATATACTTAAGTGAATACATTTTTTCTGAGCATCTGTCAGCAATATAAGACTCGTGGAGATAAGAAAATGTTTACAGCAGTCCAAGCAAAGGCCTATCACATGAATCTGAGCTCCACCTTTTAGAGAAAGTACTGCTCATCTGAATCACTTTGTATTGCTGTGGGGAACAACAGCTAAAGATGATCGATTAATTTATTGTGTCTAGGGATAATACTTGAAGAGATACATACATTTTTAAATGTGAGCTGTGGATTGTGAGCACATAACTGAGGTTTGTTAACTACAACCCTCTAATGGTACAACTTGCACTTGCAAGTGACAGAACTGTTCTTATCACATTATATGAACTCCAAGAAAAGCATGAGAATTATTTATTTATTTGTTTGTAGGAAACCATGGGGCAGATTCATGAATCCTACACTTAGTGTTGTTATCATGAACATGGCGTGGTGCTCTGCATACATGATCGCTCACTATTTCATTTCCATCAAACAGCTCTACACTTCGTGTAGAGCCTCAAAGCAAGGGTAAAACAGCAGAATATGCGATTGAAAGCATAAGTAGCTGAATTACATGGTAATTAACCATTTCAATATGGAGGAGCTGTTCAGTAACCTATAAAGTTATGGAGGGAATTCAATAAAGCTTACATGGAGCTAAACTCCATGTAAGAATAGTGGCATGGCCCAAACATGGAGTTTGGAGCCTGTGCGATTTAGTAAACAAGGCTGGGGGCATGCACAAGCCTCCCAGCACTATTCTGACACAGACACCATTGAATAATGCAAATCACCTCATTTACTGGTGAAAACCATGCAAATGAGGTGGATGAGCGATCCAGCAAACAGACAGGTATCCGTGTAGGAGCCGTGTTCACAGCAGAAATGTATTTGTTTACTAACCATGTACATTTCTGCAAAAAGCAAAATGGGGGCATGACAGGTCAAAGTAAAGCATGTGTTATCTTCATTAGGTATGCCAATGGCCAAAACTATGGCCATTGGCATGTCCAAGTGTTATAAAATTACAAAAATCAAAAGTTTTTTGGGGGGCTGATTTCGACCGTTTAAGCATAGTGCAGTGACATGCAAATATGATCGTGCAGAAAATAAAAAAAAATATGAAAAAGTCAAATAAATGCAAAACATGAATTCTGCCATTATAGTGGGTAGCATGCAGAACCAAAACAATAACAGGTAACAATGGTTGCTAAGGACATAGGCTCCGGTGTAGTGGTGTAACTAGGGACTAAGGCAGTGGGGTATTCAAATGAGCTAACTTTATTGAATAGCAAAGTGTGAGACCATCTCCATGGGTACCTATCCATGCAGCAGCTGTAATGTGGTGGTGTAAGCAGAAGAAGCAGCTGACATGAAAAGAGAGTGTATCATGCTTGGTGTAAGCACAATGGAGCACTGTTTAGCTCCCATTTGCACAGAGCTAAGTACAGCTAAGCAAGGGGATGTGTCCGAGGCTGCTTAGCTGGTTTTCAGAAATCTAAGCATGCTGGTGTGTAAGAGCGTGCCCTTTGTGCTCAATACTGTTTACTTTAGCTACATTGGATGGCATGGCATGGTGCACCATGGGACTTAAACAGAGTGGAAAAAAAAAGGAAATTAATTACAAATCACTAAAATGGCCTCTCCCAGTCACAGTGGCCCAATCAAACCCCTCAGTAATACAGCTGGCTGGTGGAATGTATCATAGTCAGCCAATCACACAGGCAGCATTTGCAGCACAACAGTATAAAGTATGCAAACACCTTTCAGTCTATTGTTTCCCACAAACCCTGCACCAAAGTTGGGAATTTTAACTGACAAAATGTTAGGGTCTGCTGTCACTTTGATATATCAGTATGTGCTAAAGACTGAGGGCAGTGAGGAGGATAATGCTGACAACCATCCCAGACCAAGGAGGAGGAGAAGAGTGTTTAGACCCAGGATAACCTACCAGGGGCTACATGATCTGGAGATACTAGAGTGCTACAGGGTGGACAGGGACATACTTCAGTAACTCATCGAGCTGTGCTGGCCTCACCTTAGACCTAGAGCCAACAGAGGGGAACCCATCTCAGTGGATACAAGGCATGTATTTCCTTAAAAATACTAGCTACAGGTACCTTCCAAAGACCTACTGGGGACATCATGGGGGTTTCACAGGCATCTGCATCCAGGGTACTCCACCAGTTCCTGGATGACATGCTCTCACATGCCAGTGAACACATTTATTTCCCCAGCACCTCTGAGGAGACAACCAGAAATATCCATCCCTTCCACCATGTAGCAGACTACCAAGAGGTACTGGGCGCCATAGACTGCACTCACGTCCACATCAAAGTACCACCCAGTGAAGAAGGTAGTGTGTATGACAACCGCAAGGGCTTTCACTCCATCAACTGCTAGGTCATGTGCAATGCCCAGGGCATTATCATGAATGTGTGTGCTGGCAGCCCTGGAAACTATCACAACTCCCACATCTGGCATTCCTCACAGTTGTACCAGGGATTTGCCAGGGTGACATCCCATATGGCCATCTTGTGGGGGATGCTGGCTATGCACTGGAGTCGTGGATGAGGGCACCCATCAGAAATGCACACACACCCACTAAAGAACACCATAATGAGGCACACATACAAACAAGGAACATTATAGAGCATGTGTTTGAGATGCTCAAGTCACTGCCCTGCTGCCTTGACATATCTGATGGAGCCTTGCAGTACTCTCCACCCACATGTGTGCACATGTTCATAGTATGTGCCATGCTACACAATATGATCCTGTGGAAACAGCTGCAGCAGGAACAGCACAGGGAAGAGCCACACAGCCCCCCACCATTGCCAAGGTCTCCACAGGTACAGGTGGACTTGGAGGAGGAACCCCTGAGCCTGCCCCTGTAGGCAGATTTAGGTGTGCCCAGTATGCCCAGGCTTTGGCAAAGAGGCAACGCAGAGCACATAAACTGACACCCTAGGGACCCAGGGCTGACACCTCTCGCTGACTTGCGCACACACACACACACACACACACACACACACACACACACACACACACACACACACGCACACACACACACACACACACACACACAGACACACACACACACACACACACACACACACACACATACACACACACACACACATACACAGTAAAATGGATGCCACACACATCATACTATTTGTACCTTACCATGTATAAGCCGTGTATTGCATGCATCCGACAGAGTCAGTCCTCAAGCACCATCCTCACAACTGCTGCAGGCACAAGGTAAGTCACACTTCTCAACAGTACATGAATGGAGTAGTACATTTTGGTAGCATATCTAAGGTATTGCTGCATGTATTCAAGGAAATGGGGTGGCCTACCGGGGTAGCAGCAGACAACTGTCAGCTATTTGGGATAACAGGAAATGTCCACCCAACACTGGCTTCCCCAGAGAATGCAGTAGTCCCCTAGGTGACAAAACACATTGCAGTGTATGTGTGGGACAAATAAACTGGGGGGTCATAGATTACATGCATGGGTGTCAATGTTGGGGCCCCATACTCACCCCACAGCCTCTCCCAGCAAGTCAGTTGTAGAAATCCATTAAGAAATGACTGGCAAAGTCCCACAAGTAAGGACAATGATTAAATAGTCCTCTCACAGACTTCCATGGTGATATCACAGCAGGCCTTGCAGTTGCAGGGCATCCCAGCAGGGTAGGATGTCTGAAACTCAAATACCTGCCAGTACATTCTAACCCTCGGTCTTTAGTGCTGTGCCAGTATTTACCAAGACAAGCACAACACTATACTAAATGGAACCCAAAAGTAAAGCCAGCATTTGCACAGTCTGTGCAAATAAGTACAGTTGACAGGTATGCCCCCCAACACACCTGTGTCCCCATAGAAATGCAGTAGGAAGTATATTTGTAGGGTAATAGTAGCAGAGCACACATTGCCAGGGGTGTCCCAATAAATCTGACCACTTGTTGCATATCCACAATATTCAGGGTTCAATGTATTATGTATATGAGTGGTCAATACTGTTAGGAAGTGGGCAACACGTAAACTCGGCTGTTCCAAGACTTTCTGTGCAAACTATTTAGCATGCAGCTACACCTATGATAGGAGTTGTACACACTCTCCAGAAGTTAATTTCTCTCACTGCAGGAAAGCTGGACAAGTCAGGAACAGAGGGACACACATATGGACAGTACACAGCTCGGAGTAATCTCCACAGTACCTAGTATGTCAGCAGGTACCTGAAAGTCAGTGTACTGGCTGGTATTCAATGGCTGCCACCTTACAGTGTCAGCACTGACAACAAGTCACTAGCCACCATCCATTAGCCCTAGAATAAGATCCATGTATCCTAACTCTGTAAAGCCACTTATTCTGTGCAACACCCCCTCTGGCGTGTACCTCAGAAAGCACATGCAGCCGATGGAGAGACCACAGAGGTTCTTCACCAGGAGAATCCAGGACCCCAAACACTTACTCACACAGGTAGGCTAACATCACTGTCCCTCCACTCAGTTCCATACAGACTCCTCAGAGATGACCTCTGTCTAGCATACAAAGCAATCCAGACCCTGTCTTGATGGGACTGTAGCACATCTGGAAGTCAAGGCCCATTCAATCAAGATGTAGGCGCAGCATCAACCTGGTCTGTGCTATCGATAGGGCTTGTTGGTGTGACAGATACATGTCCCACAGGCTCCCCCATCTGTGGAATACACTCCATGTCCACATCAAGTCGAGTGCCTCAGTACCCCTTGTGAAATGCTCCCTGTATAACTGCATGGGAAACAGAAAATACAGTCCTGCGACTTCACCTGTGTCCCTGCTGTACAGGGTCTCTGGGTACTTACATGTCTTACCATGGAATACATTCTCATTTGCAAGGGTTATAAGGACATCAGGGCCAATAGTCTAGAAACTTCATACTAATCTATCAACCTATGAAAAAAATGTCAGTCACAGGTTCACCACATTGCCACTGACATAGCTGGAAATCACAGTGCTATGTGGAATATACCACACATATAATGGACATCCCTGCTCAGTAGAATGCACTCTGTGCTCACACTCATACCTCTCAACCTCTTAGAGCAAGAAATCTGGACAAGGTCATAAATAAAAGTGGGACAAAGGCCCAAACATAGGGATGATATTTAAATATTGCTCTCAGAAACTAAGAAAGTGGAAGGAATAACAGGTATTGCAGTACCATGAAATCTCAGAAGGTAAGGAAGTCTGAAACTCAAATGTGCTGTCATTATTTCCTAACTTCAGTCTCTAATTATGTTCCACTAAGTTGCCAGAACACCATATTTTTATGGAAAATGGGCCAAATCTATAAGGCATACATCTGGATAGTCTGCAAAACACTGTACAGTTGAGATGTATAACACACCAGGATATGACTTTTCAGTTAAGACAAATACCACACAAGCAGGGGATCCCCAGCCAGTATCTCACTGAGATGCTGGACTATTTACACAGTGTCATCAGCCAATCAGCTGTAGGCACATATTTTAACATACTGGATTGGGCAAGACTGTCTATAAATTGGCTCATAATTCTGGTCTGGCATCATACAACTAGTATTTCACAGGTAAACCACTGTGGGGATCTGAGGACGTCTGTCAATAAGTAATGATACAATACATTTCATTGTCAGACATCATATATGTCAGAAAATGTCTGCTAAAACAAACCCTGTTACACTAGCAAACTTTCCACATTAAGAGCTATATGTACAATATCCCCATATGTTTGGGCCATTGTCCCCCCATTTTGGCAAGCTATCTCCAGATCACTTGCACTAACAGGTTGAGAGGTATGGGTGTAGCACACAAAACCCCGGACTGGAGTACAACTATCTCTGGAATGGAGTCCTGATCTTACTATAGAAGGTCATACTGGGCATGCTCCTGCACTTAAAGAATTACAACCCACGTCTAAACCCACATCGGGCTATATAACTGCATTGTGCATATATGTCTTTGCATACAGACAGTTGTGTACACCTTAACTGAATCTACCCACACCCATCAGACAGGATTGCCCTCAGCTAGCTGTAGGTGGCTCATATGTGATATATTTGCATCTGTTGCATGTGATACACAGACATATATATGGGCAACATATAACAATATTTCCAGCATACACACACATAGACATGGAGAAGAGAGAGACAGGCAGTGTTAGAGAGAGAGAGAGACAGAGACAGAGAGAGAGAGAGAGACATGCAGACACACACAGAGAGTGAGTCATAGACAGGTATACCTTGAAAGGCATAGGGTGACGTCCTGCTGCAGACAGTTGCATACCAGTTGTAACCAGTCACGTGTCAGCACGAAGGTGAACTCCATTGTGTAATAGTACTGTGGGTTGTAATATCACATCACCTGTGTGTGCGTGTGTGTATGTGTGTGTGTGTGTGTGTGTGTGTGTGTGTGTGTGTGTGTGTGTGTGTGTGTTTGTGTGTGTGTGTGTGTGTGTGTGCGCATGCGTGTGTGTGTGTGTGTGTGTGTGTGTGTGTGTGTGTGTGTGTGTGTGTGTGTGTGTGTGTGTGTGTGTGTGTTTGTAGGGTAAAGTATTATGAGGCTTTTCCCACTCAATACACTTCCCATTGCCCTATCTTACAAGATCTGCTGATGTCAGTCACTTTAGAAGTACCTTTGAACACTTGTCACCTGTATAAGTTCTGTGGCACGTGATAACTGCTAACCCTTTAATAGTTTTAGGACTTAAATCATATGGTTAGGAACATGAAAGCTAATCACCAGAGTTAGTTTTAAAGACATATGTGTTTACTGAAATGTGTTTGACAACTTTGTTGAAAGTATCATTCTGTCAAAACTTGGTCTTCCCTTTTTTTTCACACATAATTACTTCATCTGATTTAAACTAGCGTTTCAGTATTTGAAATTGACAGTTAGTTGCTTTCCTTCACGAAATGCAGTCTCGAGCTATATTTCTGAAAATGAGGTGGTTTGTCTTCTCTTGACTGCATTCGTGGTTGTCTGGATGCCTAGGTTTAAGCGATATGAGTAGATCGCTTTGATAGTGAACCGAGTGTCATGATGAGCCTTTATGTATAGTTTCCCTTTATTTATACATATTTTTTTTCTTCTCTCTTGGATATAGCATACAGCTCATACTATTTATTTACTGTTTTCCGGTAATTAGTACCTGCCTAGAGGGTACATAAAATATTAAAAAATGTTTATTTAAAGCTTTACTAGTTCAAAAGTAATGTTAGTTAAATTTGTATCTGGCATTGCATAGAACTGATTCCCATAGTAACGTAAGCTGTGATATGCTAATGAAAGATGATGTCATGCCCAAACATTCTGAATAGATTAATATATTATATACTGAAATACAGTGGTCTAGTCAGTGAGAATTAATGAAACCCATGACTAATGCTGCATTATTATAATAAAGTACAGTTTAACAAAGCATCATAAGATAGTTACCTATGTGTGAGTGTATGTGCATGTATGAAGAACTTACCAGTTACGCTATACATAGCTTTCCCTACATTGTACCCCAAGGCAGTTTACATGTACTGATCAAACGCACTAGTTGAAGGAAATGGTTATATACCAGTACAGTCTATAAGTTTAAACCGCATGAAATTGTTGTAAGGGAGGGGAGATAATAGCCAGGGCACCTGGGTCATCTACAGCACTGACAAAGTTAAAGGAAAAACAAATTAAGAAACCTAAAGGCATATACTTCCCCAGTTCTCAGCCTTTTTAAGATCTCAAGTCATGCTGTAGGCTATCTAATTCCCTCACAAGGGCAAGACAGTTGTCACAACTGACGAATCACAGATGATTGGGATTTAGGTTCTAAGGAGGACGGATAACAATATAATTTTGATGTTATTGCTGAAGCAGATCTGTTCAAACTGGATCTAAAATCTTACACTATATTAATACTGTTTTGTTGAAAAGCATAACACAATTTATCTCAATGCTGAGTAAATGGGTGAAGTGCAAACTTGTTTATGTGATAACTAGGCAAATGGAATAATCATAGGAGCCTTTTCACTTACAGCCATAGGCGATACATTTAATAGCAGAAGAAACCCCATTTGTTAGACCATTTCATCTGAAGAAACATCATCTCTCTGGTACAGTAGACAGCAGACACATTGATCTAGACTATAATGTCACTATAATGTTACATGAGAAGTCTAATCAGCCTCAAGAATATATGCCTTATAACCCACTGTATACCAGAAATGCAGACTGAACTAAGTGCAGTGACATGGTTAAGGAGAAACAGATTATTAAATGTAGTTCAAAAGTGTGACAGCTATAAAGCATGCTATGGTGAGGCAAATATTTTTGTAGTCTCATAGGCGTTGTAAGATTTGAGCATATATGAATCTAATAAGTATTTGCCACAGCAAGAAAAAACTTGCAGATGTTAAGCAATAACCACACAAAAAGGGGAAAACAGACTTTTTATATGTTTTAGTATGATAGGCAAATTAACAACTTTTCAGCAATCAGCAGCAAGACAAGAAGTACACTTTTGTAAAGAACTGTATTTTACGAAATGAAGACTTTGCAGGCTTACATACACAAGAGAACAGTGCATGGCTTACCTGTCCAGTTATATCAGAAATATTAAGAGTGGGCTGAATTATGTTTTTGAGGAATGCATATAATACTGAGGATCTCAAAAAAGAATAACTAACTGAATAAAACAAAACAGAAACAGAAAACCGAGGCGAGGACCACTGCTGTAAAATTTATTTAGCGCTTTCCTCTCAAAAAAGAAAAAAAATGTGATAAGAAACCTTGTGTTATATTCTGAATATCCAACTACTATATTGATAAGGGCTTGTGCCCTAGCATCATGATGTGTATACTGTTCTGTTTAGTAGGTTAGATGTTAGCAAAAAAGTTCTATTTTATTAGGGAAAAAAAAAGGGGTGAGTTAAACAATGCAGTAGAAAACATCGTCCAGGAACTGCTGAACTGATATGTTTTGCAAAAGTGTTCCACCTTTCAATTGACTACCTAAACATTATTATTAAGTAAAGTAGTAAATAGAAACTTTACAGTGGCAGCACACATAGGCATATTAACATCGCAAAAGATTGCTTATAATTCCTGGCAAAAAATCCAAATATTTATGTTCACTTTTGGTGTTCAAAATGCTTGAAATATTATTGTAATTCTCAAGCAAACAGCTATATACTTATGAATTTCCAGGTATTTTAGTATTTATCCCATTGAGCATGTGATATATGACTGCATCAACAGTTGCTCGAAATATTTTACTAGTATAAATCTACTGTGAAATTAATTAGTAGACTTTATGTGAATATCCTTACTTTAAGTCAGTTTGTTTGATGCACATAGTTGATATGCACAGATAGCATTGTCAACAATAACTGCATCACAGGTCCACATCAGAATTTGACAGGTATTTTTCTTTCCTACCTTACTGCCTTTTGAGTACTGTGTTGACCCCTGCTATGCTATAGTTTTTCTGAAATGCAAACACAGCAACATCATCTTGTATTTGTAAAAGCTATTATATCACTTTATTTGTCAGTATCAGCATAGTATGGATTCAAGACAGAAAAACAAAGAAAGAATTGTAAGTAATATGATAAGGTTCTGTATTATTTGCATAAACATATTGCAAATAAATACATTGTAATGCCTTCCATCTCTGTATAGTACAGATTCTCATTAACAAGAATTTAGAGATCCATGATGTAGTGTATCATCAGAGCATTTTGGCTTCTCGTATGTTTGATATATGTAATCGCATACACTAATATTTACATATGTGCTATAATGCTTGTATATTTGTATGTTTAACTATTAAGACATTCAAGCATTCCTGAAATCTTTAGATGACTGATAGTTTCTAGTGCCGTTCAGAAGTGCATCCCATAGCTTAGAAGCAAAATCTGTGGAAGTTAGATTACTTTAGGTCTGTGATATATTGATGCATCATTTTCAAGTATTAATGCATCGTTTGTACTGGAACCTTTTTCTTAATAACTAAAATCTTTGAAAAACTAATGTTTCACCTGAAAGGATGTTACATGTAAGAATAAAGAGAAGGGGGTCTTCTCATTGTTGTTCTGGTGTCCAGTCAGCATGTTTAATGCATGTTTAATGCTGATGCAGTGATGTTATACACAGAGGAAGGAGTAAAAGGATATGGCAAACATTGTTAAAAGTACTTTGAAAGACAGTTTTTTTTACTATATCTTGACAAGGAGAGATGGTTCATATCCTAACCACTGTAGCAAAATGTTTTTACTTGTTGCTCTTTCTTCAGAGATAAGAAAAAAGGACATTTTACAAAAGTCATATGATTGAATTCATCTTCCCTTTATGCTCTTGATGTGAACTGATATGTTCAGTTATGGATATGTTATTATGTTCTTAAAAAAAGGTTAGCATGACAGTTCCTTTCCTTGAGAAGACTGTAGACAAAATGCACTTGATGACACAGTAAGGCATCTAGAAATATTATTCACATTACACCAAAAATATAAATATTATCACACACACTCCCTCTGTCCATTTGATTAGGATGGGATTATTAATTCTTTAATGGCACATCTTACAACTTATGCCAGGGCAGAAGATAAGGAGCAAAAGGTAATGGCCCATGGGTTGAAAATAACCAGGATTCAAACTGTATTTAATAAGTCATAGTATGTTATGACTTGAGACTTTATGAGCACTCCATGTAATCACTTCAGTATTAGTTTACTTATCAATTCTGATATTATCATTTATATAGTCAGTTGTATACTTCAACACTTATCTTTATTAACCTATTCATACATATACACTATTAAACTATTAATAATTTGATTATATAAAGATTAATATAGAAATAGAAACATGTTCCTACAATTAGTTAATTCTTTTCTTTCTTTGTTCTTTTTTTCTCTTAACTATTTAAGATTAAAAACACTGATCATAATCAACTTATATATTACATCAATATTTGTTGTTCTCTCGTACTAATTAACTTATAAAATATACATAGAGCTCATATACTGGAGCCTAAAATTAGGCAATAATTTCAAATCTTTGGTATGATGGATAATTTGATTGGATATTTCTGTCCTTTCAGATTAGGAATGGATTTCATTCCATGTCAGATAAAGGTTTTACTGAAGTTAACTTATTCTTTTAAATTTTTTTTCTCTTTTTTTAGGCCTCAACTTAATTTTAAGTTTTATATTTTAATGACAGTTAGCAATTAATTTTTAAAATATAATTTCTTCAAGAAGGATATGTAGAATTTAAATAATACAAGTATTTGTCACCATATCATTTCAAAATTCCCAACTTTTGAGCAAATAAGATAGAATTAACCTTTCTTTCTTTAAACATTAATGGTTTAAATAATCCAGTGAAAAGATCTAACTTATTAAAATACTTAAAATTAAATAAAGCACAAGTAATCTTTCTACAAGAAACCCATTTTTAAATTAATGATAGTTTTACTTGGAATCAAAATGAATATTTAAGAATATCCAACTCTTCATATGTCAAAAAAACTAGAGGAGTATTAACATTATGGAAGAAAAGCATTAGCTCTCCTCAAATTATCTATAATTATGAGGATAAAAAAGGTCTTCTATCGATTATAATAATAAAATATAGTAATAGGATCTGGACGTTAGTTAATGCTTATTGGTTTCCTGGTATTGGTGTAAGAACAATAAAAAAACACTTAGAACTTATAATTAAAAAATTCTAAGGGTAGCCTGATCCTAGGAGGGGACTTTAACTGTTTATTCAGTGATTCAGAAACTACTAATAAAAAATATTTTTGTAATACCCCTATAGGGAAGAATTACAAAAAATGGACAGATAATTTATAGCTATTTGATTTATTTTATCTTAAAAATAATAATTCCCTGGATTTTTCTCAATGTGATTTTAGATATAAGATTCATACTAGAATTGATAAAATGTTTATATCTCAAGATTTAAAAACAAATATACAATACTTTACAATAATCTCTTGTCCTATTTCTGATCACAATCCACTCATTTTTCAACTACAAGCAGACTTTAAAAAATTGTCCTACACTAAAAGAATGCCAGCCTATATTACCAAACTAAAACAGTTTAAACCTTGGTTAGATTCAGAAATAAAATTTTTCTTGGATACAAACCTAAATAGTAAAGTAAACATAGTAATTATCTGGGATTCCTTGAAAGCTTATTTATATGGCAGAATTATTACATGGTTTAATAATAAAACAAAGGAATGGGAGTCCGAACTATCTAACTTACAAAAACAAAATAAGAAAAAAGAAACCGAATCTTTGAATAAAAAATATAATGATATTTTAACCCACAAAACTAATTTAGCTTTAGAAAAATTAAAGTTAAATTCTTTATCGGTTTCTCCAAAGTATATGCGTAACCTAGCATTGAGAATTAAAAGACACTCTATTGAAAATAATATTGTGAGTGTGCTTCATGAAGGAAGAAACAATAAAAAAGTGTCTGATATATGAGATATCTTAGATGCATTTAGATTTCACTTTTCAGAACAAAACAAAAACAAAAAACATCAATATAAAGTTTTAGATAAGGATCTGGACCTTTCTAAAATAAAACGCTTACCAGAAAACGTAATAGATGAAATTAAAAAAACATTTCCTTAAAAGAAATTAATGAAAAAATTAAAGAAAGCAAAAGTAATAAATCACCAGGACTAGATGGTATTATTAATGAGATTTATAAGCTTCTACCACACTCAGCAGTATCAGTTTTACATACGGCTCTACACGAGTCATACTTACAAGGTATAATTCCACCTTCATGGAAATATTCATTAATTACCCCTATACTAAAAGAAAATAAAGATTCTCATTTGTGTAGTTCATATAGGCCAATTTCTCTGATCAATAATGATTATAAAATCTTAATGTCTATTCTAGTTAATAGATAAGAAATCACTAACGCAACTTATCACTGAAGATCAAACGGGTTTTATATATAATAGACATACTCAAGATAATATACAAAGAATTATAACTACCATAGATATTTTGAATAGAGAAAACCAAGAAGCTCTCATAATTGCCCTTGATATTGAGAAAGCATTCGATTCACTGAATTGGGATTTTCTCGTTATAATTCTTGAACTGTATAAGTTTCCTATTCAATTTATTTCTTTTATAAAACATTTATAATAATAATTTATCCTATGTAAAATTAGGTACATTTCTGTCTGAATCTGTTAAAATAACTAAAGGTACTAGACAAGGATGCCCAATTTCCCCAATCTTATTTTCTCTAGCAATGGAACCTTTCTCCTTGACAATACAATCGAATCCTAAAATTAAAGGATTTAATATATTTAATCAAGTTGATTCTAAGATAATGTTATTTGCAGATGATATTCTACTCACTTTAAAAAATTCAGAAGAGTCTTTACAAGAATTAGATATATTAATTTAAACATTTTATTGTATTTTAGGATTAAAAATTAGCAGTTCTAAATCTAAACATATAATTTTAAATAATAAAAAAATGAATGATAACATTAATTTGAATACAAATGAAATTATTGGGAAATCAGTCTCTTCTTTAAGATATTTAGGAGTTGAAATATGTGAAAATCTTGATTTAACTTTAAATACTAATTATAATAACATTATAAAAATATTAAAATATCTTACAGAGAAATGGAATAATTTACATTTAAATTTTGGAGATAGATTACAATTAATTAAAATGATTTTGTTACCTAAAATAAATTATATTGCTTTATCTATTCCTATACTACCCAATAAAAATACTTTAAAAGCAATAAATAAAATTCTATTAAAATTCTTATGGCACCCAAAAAAAAAATACAATAGCCTTATCAAATCATGTTAGACCATGAGAGTTAGCAGGAATACATTTCACAGATATAGAATCATATATTAAAGCTTCTAATCTTAAAATAGTTATAAACTGGATTAACCCAAACTACTCTTCAGCTTGGAAATCCTTACAGTATCATTATACTTAATGAAAATAAATTAATAAAAAATGTACAATTTAATGATCTAAGTAATAAGATTTGGTATGCACTTTGTATTAATTTACAATATAATACTACAAAACTCACTAACCTAAACTATATAAACTCTATTTATAATACTCTTAGAAGTTTTGTAATAATAATATTGATATTAAATTGTGCATACAGTTCTTATTTCCTTTCAAAATTACAAAAACTTCGTCAATGATATCAGTATGGATATTCTTAGTAATTGGGAAGAGAAAAAATTTACTTGTTGGTATCATTGCACAATAAATTTAGTTACCCTAGATGCACATAATTTAATCAAAAGTTTTAATTTATCTAAATCAGATTGGTTAGCTCTTAATAGTTTAATTCCATTCACTCAAGATTTATGCAGAACAATAGAAACCTCTTCTTTTTATTCTTTGCCCAAATTTATAGCTCTTATACACAGAACATTACAAGAAGAATGCACTTGGGAAAATATAACATCAAAACTTTATAAAATTATTATTAATTATAAATCTATTCTGATTCAGAAATTTTGGGACTTTATTACTAAGGATTCTATGTTGTCTCTAACATCTGAAAATAAAGCTAATCTTTTACTTTCTATTAAATTAACTTATAATTTGCAGGCTTGGAAGATTTTTTCTTGGAATTTTTTTTCATAGAGCTTGTTCCACTCCTAATAAAAATTGCTAAATTTAATCTCTCTAAGGAAGTAAAATGTTGGAGATGTTCAATAGTTAGTAAAGCTGATTGGTCTCATATTTTTATGAATGCTCTCATATAAGGACATTTTGGGAAAATATTGCTAAATTTCTTCAAGCTATTTTCAGTGATCCCTTTATTTCATCAAAATCTTGAATTTTTTTGAATGTAACTGATTTTACTATATTGAATAATATTAATAAATATATTCTTTGGTCAATATTGGCAGTTGCCAGAAAATGTATTATGACAAAATGGAAATCACCTTCCATTCCAACTCTTGAAGACTTCATGACTTTGTTGGATAAAGTAGCATCAACAGAAATACAAGCTAAAGAATTAAAAATTGTTCTCAAAAAATGGACTAATAATCCTTGGAGGAAGGTTTTATCCCTTATTAAGACACTGAATTCAGATCTACTCTCAATCAACTAATTAACTTGGAGTTTGGATTGTTGAATCTTATATGTCCTTCTTTATATATGTATATAATGTGCTATTCTCTAATATATTGCTTGAGGCCTTTGCAAATTTTGTATATAGTTTACCATATTTCATTTTTCAAATTGTAAATGTAAGTTCAAAATGTTTTCTTTTTCTCTTTATTGGAAAACAATAAAACATTTTTGAGCAAAAAAAAGACCATATGATGGATCGTTCGGAAACTCAACAATATAAAATAAATAAAAAAAAAACAAAGAAAAACCTTTCTCACCATTATTGCAGGAGGGCAAGCCTCGCCCTCTGCACCCCACACTCCTGCTACTTAAAAATTCCAACTCTGAGATTGCACTACAGTGAGGAAAAGGGAAATCTCCCATTCTGCACTGTATGCAGATCTTCATTCACAATGTCGAGATTCCTAAATTTCGATCATATTGTCTCGGCTATGTGAAATTCAATCTTTCGAGATTTCAGCATTGTGAAGTGTTCCCATAAATATATATATATATATATATATATATATATATATATATATATATATATACGCAACCTCTTACTGTTACTGCAAGCCATCTGCAAAATGCATGATAAATTGGGGGGATAAAGGGCAAACAATAGTGACATATTTGAAATATGGCTGTTATAAACGTAGAAGTCTGCTAGAGTAGCATGGTTTGTTTTAACATATATTTTCTGATAGATTCTAGGTCTGAAACACAAATGATTGTTATCATTTACTGATGTCAATGCTCACATCATCCCAGTGATTTGTCAGAAACCCTCAACTGTTATAGGGAACAGATCAAACATATGAGCCACGTATCTGGACACTGTATAAACATCTGGACAGTGGAGAGGTATGACTGCAGTCATGTAACACAAGAGAAAAAACACAGAGCTGCCAAGCATTTTGCACAGTACCTTCTGAACTCCAGTCCTACCAACACAACACTACCCCAAATCAGCTCTGTGGAATTGCCCATGCATTTGCAAATATATCATGCACTACAGGGATGTATCTGTAGGGAAAAGTAGACATCAGTGATAAATAAATAAATTGTCCACCCACAACCATTTCCACCACAGTCACAGCAATATACCAGTATCCCAACTGAACTCTAGAGTATAATGACTATTTGTACAAACATATCCTGATTGCCAGTCACACACTACACTGACATATACTGCCCCAAGTCACAGTCTACTGGGAATCCTGACGTGTTACAGCACATTTCACATTCTGCCCCTACAGACATATACATCTGACAGACAACAAGCAATTGTAGCAGCATACCCAGTCAGATAGAAAAGGATCTATGACACTCACATCTGCCACTCTCACTACTCAGCCCAACAAACATTTGCACACTACACTGCTACACAATCTTGACAGTCTAACAATGGCCAGACATACATAACTCTCAGATGTACAGATTTCCATAGAATGTCCAGGGTGTGGGACCATATTTATGGCCACTGCCGCATAACACTTCAGGGAGTCTGCTAAGTCACTGGGATGATATCAAGAGTGAAGTCACTAAATCATGATATACCATACCTCTGAACCTCATACTGCAAGAAATCTGGACAAAGTCCGTCATACTTGGAAACAGGTGGCCGAAAAGAGGGACATATCTCACATAATAGTGTTACAAACTGAAGCAGTTGCTGGTGTTACAGAGTTTGTTGTAACATAACATCCCTGAAGGATATGATGTCTGAAACACAAATGGATGTCAACATTTACTGACTTCAATCCTCACATTATCCTACTGATTTCTCAAAAACAGAAATTGTCTGACGAACAGATCAAACATACGAGGCAAAGCTCTGAGCATTCTGCAGACATCTGGACAGCTGAGAGGTATGTCAGAGACATATCACTGTCAGACGTCAAGTCACACAGAACATTTATTTACAGACAGACACTGTTAATCTAGTAATCTTCTATATCTATAACAGCAATACTTACTTACTTACAATCTGTACCCAGTTCTGGAACTTTGTCCCCCATTTTGTTGGGCTGTCTCCACATTTCTTGTTCTGAGAGGTATTTCCACCTACCTTCAAGCTATAGCCCCACACACCTCCATAATGTTCTCCTCACAGGCAAGGAAAAGGGGCAATGCCCACATGAAGGACCTAATTATAGCACTGTGTTGCTATGGCATTGGCTAATGGAAAGACAACACAGCTGCTCTGGATTCAAGTAGCAAGTGGGAGACACCAAGTGGTGCACAGGCCATCACCTGCTCATGAGCATTACCTACAAAAGGCAGGCTGCAGACTATGCAAAACAGGTCTTAACCCATCTACACAAAGACAGACTGTGACTACACAAACATAAACATTTGCACTATTCTGAGGAAACTCTTCAGCACTGTAACAGGTATGTCAATCAATTAAGCATGTAATGGAATGCAGAAGGGGGATGCAATAATGTGAAATAGGAAGTTAAATACTAGGTCTCAACAAGACTTGCTGGACTCACATGTTGCTTTCCAGCACCTATGCCCATTCCTGCTGGCCCTGTCTGCAGTGACATAGATCACAGCTCTGGCCCCTGACTCAACCCAGCAAAGACCAGTTCATGTATGACTAATACTGGAGTGTCTGTTGTCCAGTACTGACTGTGGCACTGCTAGGTCAGCTACCTGGGATGTTGTAAATATTCATATGTCACCTGTGAATGCTACTCTGATACATATGCTTGTCTTACAAATGTAAAAGACTTATATAGGGTATATGCATAGTACACAACTGGTGCAAAAGTGTATGTTGAACTCTATGTTATATACTGAGCTCATACATTTCAACTACCCAGAGTGTTGCAGACTGTCCACATATTTGCCTCATAGTTACAGTCAATGCCTCATACAGTTGTGTAGTGTCTGGCAAATCACTGGCAACCCAGTGAAGACTGATGGGATAACATAATAGCATACATTTGAATGTCAGATGTCATATCTTGCAGACTATTCCTGTGAATGTGAAACCATCTTTGCTAGCAACTAAGTATGTTACAGCTAGAT
>NC_056729.1:1998776335-1998786335 GCF_019279795.1 Protopterus annectens | reverse complement strand
ACATATTGGCCACCTACAGCTATCTGTGAGTAATCCTGTCTGATGGGTGTGTGTAGAGACAATTAAGGTGTACATAGTTGTCTGTATGCAAAGACATATGCACAATACAGTTATATAGTCCGATGTTGGTTCTGACATGGGCTGTGATTCTCTAAGTGTAGGAGCATACCCAGTATGACCTTCTATAGTAAGAGTGGGACTCCAGTCCAGAGATAGTTGTACTCCAGTCCGGGGTTTTGTGTGCTACAGTCATACCTCTCAACAGTAAACAGGAAGATGATAGGTGTACAGGGTTTGTTTTTGCAGACATTTTCTGACATCTGAAGTCTGACACTGGAATGTAGTGTGTCATTACCTAGTGACAGACATCCTCAGATCATCACATGTTTTACCAGAGGAATACAAGATGTATGATGCACAGACCAAAATTATGAGCCCAACTATAGACATTCTTGCCAAAAAAGGCCATTTGAGAGGTGTGGCTACAGCTGGTTGATAAAGCTGTGTAAACAGTCCAGCAACTTGGTGATATACTGGCTGGAGATCTCCTGCTTGTGTGGTATTCTTCTTAATTGAAAACTCATATCCTGGTCCATACCTCTCAACTGTACAATTTTTGGTGGATTGTCCAGGGGTATGTCTAGAGGTTTAGTCCAGTCTACATGAACCTGTGTTTTAGTTGCAAATACTTAAAGACTGACATTAAAAAAATAATGACAGACATCAGTGTTTCAGACTTCATAACCTTCAGACAATTCCTGCTAATGTAAAATCCATTATTCTACCAACTTTCTCAGTTTGTAAGAACAATATTTAAAACATGTGCCTATCACTGGACCTTTGTCCCAATTTTATTTATGACATTGTCCAGGTGTCTTGTTGTCAGAGGTTGAGAAGTATGGGTGTGGGTAGAGTGCATTGTACTGCACAGAAATGCCTATTGTATGTGTAGTACAGTCCACATAGCACTGTGTGACTTCCAGGTATGTCAGTGGCAGATCAGTACAGAGTAATGTGGTGAACCACTGACAGTTGTGTATAGGTTGATAGATTGATATGACATTAGTAGGGTATTGGTCCTGAATCCCTTATAACCCATACAGACGGGAGTGTAGCCCATGTTAGGCAATGTCAGTACACAGAGCCCCCTGTCCAGCAGGGACACAGGTGGAATCACAGGACGGTATTTTTGCATTTTCCATGCACTTATACAGGGAGCACATCACTAGCGGTTTTGAGGCACTTGGCTTGATGTGGACAGGGAGTGTATTTCACAGATGTGGGCGTGCATGGAACACATATCTGTCACACCAACAAGCAGTACTGATATCACAGACCAAGTTGATGCTGCACCTATGGGTTGATAGAGTGAGCCTTGACTTCCAGATGTGCAACAGTCCCATCAAGGCAGGGTCTGGATTGCTTTGTATGTCAGACAGGTGTCACCTCAGCAGAGTCTCTATGGAATGGGGTAGAGGGACAGTGCTGCTAGCCTATCTGTGCTGGGCAAGTGTTTGGGGTTTGGGGTAAGGCCTTAGTGTTTGCAAGACCCTGATGTGTGTCATCTGCATGGTCTGTGGTGTGTACTTTTGTGGAGTTCTCATGTATTTCTGCCTCTGAGGTGTCCTTTGGTTTGTTTTTTGTTTTGTTGCAGACCTCCACTTACATGGGTGTGTGTTGTGTATTTGCAGGTGATGTTTACTGACTCCATACACTGCATGGCACCTATGTTACTGCACAATTTGTTCTGGTGTGCACATTCTCCATTTGTCTGGCCAGCAGTTCCCCTTCCCCTTATGTGTGTCTCTTTGTCCTTCTGTAGTCTGGTCACAGGCTTTGCCCACAGTAGCTGCTGTTATGTATTTGCAATTCTGGTGTGAGCAGGGTAAATGCCGTAACATCACACACAAGGTTGTGGACTTCACACCTCTCAGTGTACCTATTTAGCAGGTTGTCCATCATTGCACCACTAAACTTGCTGTGGTCCTCAGACAGTTTGTGTTGCTATATGTTATTATGAGGCTACATGTTGACCTAGTTGCCAAACCATCACAGACTGACATCTGTAAAGGCCCATATATGACAGTCAGATAAAGGCACACACATGGGGACAGGGTGTTACTACTGTTTTGCCAAATATAGATAGTTGAGAGACCAGTTTGGTATTTGCTTGCTTTCTCTTATGGGTATGACATGTGCTTCCCCACTGTCTCCCACTGATGTTTTGACAAGACCCTTTCTTGTTTTGCAAATATTTGGCAGGCAAATGCAATGTTACGACAAGCAGAACAGATATACAAGGCATACTTGTGCTCCTTCTGTGACAACCTGTCATTCCAGAGATATGGATGTTGGCCAGTGACATGTTGTCAGTGCTGACACAGTAAGTTGGCAGCATTTTATCATCTGGCAGTACACTGACCTTCAGGTACCTGCTGTCTTACTAGGCACCATACCTTCCGACTATTTAGAGCCAGACATCTGTACAAAGCCATATGTAATTTGGGGACAAACGCCTACATAAGGGAACATTGTTAACTATTGACCTTACAAACCTAGAAAGGTGATACAAAAATAGGTTTTGCATTAGCATGCTTTTCCTAAAGTGTATGAAGACTGAAACTACAATATGTCATTATTTTCTGACTTTAGTCTTTTGTGATTTGCCAGACAACTATGATTTCATGGCAAAGAGACCATAAATATGATGCAAATGTCTGGACAGTCTGCAAAATGTCTGTACAGTTGCGGGGTATGCTAGGCACTCTGTAGAATACTCTGAACTGTGTACTGGCTATATGTGTGGCCCCCTGTCCATACCCTGTCCAGCTTTACTGCAGTAACAGATATTGATGTCTGGACAGTGTGTACAACTCCTACTGTAGCTGTATTTAATATGCAGAAGAGTTGGCACTGCAGTTCCTGGAACATGGATCCTGTCAACCACAGTACTGTACATAGGCCACTAAGACATGACAGCCAGGAGTAAGTGCAGGCCACATATTGATAGTAATGACCACACATAGACATAGTTCATTGAACCCTGCATATTGTGGACATGCAACAAGTTATCAAGTTGTTTGGGACATCCCTGGGGATGTGTACTCTGCTGCTTATACCCTAAAACTTACTATTACTGCATTTCTATGGGAATATGGGTATGTGTGTGGGGAGGGCACACCTGTCAGCTGTCCACATTTGCACATACTGTGCTGATGTTCCCTTTACATTTTGGTTCCATTTAGCATAGTATGGTGCTTGTCTTGGAGACTACAGGAATATCACTAAAGACCACAGGTTAGATTGTAATGGCAGGCATTTGGCTTTTAGACCTCCCACCCTTCAGAGCTTTACTGCAACTGCAAGACCTGCTGTGATATCACTGTATAGGACTGTATAGGCATATTTCATCACTGTCCACATTTGTGGGCCTTTGCCAGACATTTCTTTATGGTTTTCTATGGCTGACTTGCTGGGTGTGGCTAAGGGGGGAGTATGGTACCCCCACATTGGCATCCATGCATGTGGTCTATGACCCTCCCAGTTTTTTAGCCTCCAACATATACTGCAGTGATAATTGTCAAATAGGGGACTACTGCATTCTCTGTGGAAGCCAATATTGGTCAGACATTTCCTGTTGTCCCAAATAGCTGTCGGTTGTCTGCTGCTATCCCGGTAGGTCACCGTATTCCCTTGCATGCATGCAGCAATACCATAGCTATGTTACCACAGTATATTACTCCATTCATTTATTGTTAAGAAGAGTGACTTACCTTGTGCCTGTGGCAGTTGTGAGGATGGTGCTTGTGGGTTGGCTCTGTCGGATGCACGCAGTACACAGCCTATACATGGTAAGATACAGGTAGTGTGATGTGTGTGGCATCCATTTTACTGTGTGTGTGATTTAGAGAGAGGTGTCAGTCCCTGGGTCCCTACAGTATCAGTGTGTGTGCTATGCATTGCCTCTTTGCCAAGGCTTGGGCATACTGGGCACGCCTCTGACTGCCTACAGGAGTAGACTCAGGGTGGTCCTCCTTCAAGTCTTCCTGTGCATGTGGGTGCCTTCGCAATGGTGGGGGGCTGTGTAGGCCTTCTCTGTGATGTTTTTGCTGCAGCTGTTTCCACACGATCATATTGTGTAGCATGGCACATACTATGAACATGTGTGCACACGTGGCTGAAGAGTACTGCAGAACTCCACCGGATACATTGAGGCAGTGGAAATGTGACTTGAGCATCCCAAGCACATGCTCTATAATGTTCCTGATTTGTGTGTGTGCCTTATTATGGCATTCTTCATTGTGTGTGTGTGTGTGTGTGTGTGTGTGTGTGTGTGTGTGTGTGTGTGTGTGTGTGTGTGTGTGTGTGTCTGTGTGTGTATGTGCATATCTGATGGGTGTCATCATCCATGGCTCTAGTTGATAGCCAGCATCTCCCACCATATGGCCATATGGGATGTCCCCCCGGCAAATGCCTGGTACAGCTGTGAGGCATGCCAGATATGGGAGTCATTAAAACTATCAGGGCTGCCAGCACACACATTCATGATAATGCTCTGGGCATTGCACACAACCTGGCAATCGATGGAGTGATAGCCCTTGTGGTTGACATAGACTCTCCCCTCTTCACCGGGTGGTGCCTTAATGTGGATGTGTGTGCAGTCTATGGCATCCAGTACCTCTAGGTAGTCTGCTACATGGTGGAAGAGAAACATATTGCCAGTCATCTTCTCAAGGTGCTGGGGAAATATATGTGCTCACCAGCATGTGTTAGCATGACATCAAGGAACTGGTGGAATTCCCTGGATGCAGATGCCTGTGAGACCCCCATGATGTCCCCAGTAGTTCTTTGGAGGGTACCTGCAGCTAATATTCTTAAGGCTACACATACCTTGGTTTCAATTGGGATGGGTTCCCCTCTGTAGGCTCTGGGTCTGAGATGAGGCCGGCACAGCTCGCAGAGTTGGTGAAGTAAGTCCTTGTCCACCCTGTAGCACTCTAGTATCGCCAGAGCATGTAGCCCCTGGTAGGTTACCCTTGGTCTAAACACTCTTTTCCTCCTCCTCAGTCTGGGGCGGCTGTCAGCATTATCCTCCTCACCATCCTCAGCCTCTAGCACATACTGATGTATCAAAGTGACAGCAGCCCCTAACATTTTGTTAGTTAAAATTCCCCTGAGTGTGTACACCAATGGTGCAGAGTTTGTGGGAAAAACCAGACTGAAAGGTGTTTGCATAGTTTATACTGCTATGCAACAGATGCTGCCTTTGTGATTGGCTGACTATGATACATTCCACCTGCTAGCTATATTGTTAGTACTTGAGTGCCTTTATTCTGCTATTTCCCATTTTTTTTCTTCCCATTTCTGCCACTTCTAAGCACACCCACTGCTCAAATATAAACACTTCAGCTAGTTCCTGTTGTTGTTTTTTTTTTTTGTATTTCCCTTGTGTTTAAACCCTGCGTTGCACCAAGCAAACCCCTGCAGCTATAGTAAACACTTTTGAGCAGAAAGGACCTCCCAGTGACACGAACACGCTCAACATTTCTTGAACTAGCTCAGATACATCCCCTTGCTTAGCTGTGCTTAGCTAAGTGCAAATACAGGCAGCAGAGCTCCAATGTGCTTTACACCAAGCATGACACACATCCTTTTCATGTCAGCTGCTTCTCCTGCCTACACTGCAGCATTATAGCTCCTACACGGTTAGGTGCAGGTGGACACGGTCTCCTGTTTTGCTATTCAATAAATTTAGCCCATTTGCATACCCCACGCCTTAGTCTCTTGTTATACCACTACATCGGAGCCTATCTCCTTAGCAATCAGTGTTTATTGTTTTGGTTCTGCATGCTACCCACTTCAATGGCAAAATGCAGATTTCACTTAAAATTGTCTTTTTACATTTCCTTTCTTATTTTCTGCATGATCCCATTTGCACACCTCTGTGCTATGCTTAAATGGCTGAAATTGGCCCCAAAAAAAAAACTTTGATTTTCATAATTTTGCAACTGTTTTCCATGCCAATAGCCATATTTTTGGCCATTGGCATGCCTAATAATCGTAATACATGCTTTACTTTCAGCTTTCATGTCCCCTTTGATTTTTGCAGAAATGTACACATTTACTAACTGAATACATTTCTGCAACAGACACTGCTCTGACACAGATGCCTGCCTGGTTACTGAATCGCTAATTCACCTCATTTGTATGGTTTTCACCAGCAAATGAGGTAATTAGCAGTATTCAGTAGTGTCCATGTCAGAATAGTGCTGGCAGGCTTGGGCACGTCCCCAGCCTTGTTTACTGGATCTCTTGGTGGCCATATTCTGTGTAGAAGCTGCTACACTATTCTGACATGGGGATTTTCCTTTATTGAATCTGGTGATATGTTTTAAATCTAGTAGTGCAGAAGTCTTCTTTTTATCTTAGAGACTTGTGGCATCTTTTGAAGTTATTGAGTAACTTGTGAAGTTTGGTTTATAGTTGGCAGTTGGTTTCTATTGATGTTACATCTTTGCATACTTGCATTCCACATCTAGAAGATTGGCCTAGTTAGAGATTATCTTAGTACATTTTCTACTTTGGAGGGTACTCACATCAGCACTCTGTGTGTGTTGTTGGAGATTGTTCTTCACAACATTTTTTTGAATTTCAAGGGAAAACATACAAGCAAAAAACTGGGGGGGGGGGGGGTAGCCCCTGCCTTTGCTAACCTAGTTTTAGCAACTTGGGAACATGCTCATATCATTAAACATGAATATTATAGTAAAATTGTAATGCGTATATGTTTTATAGAAGACTTGTTTTTCATTTGGAAAGGCACTGCTGAAGAATTTAATATGTTTTTTTATTTATTTGAAAAAGAGCACTGTTTTTTTGAAGTTCATCATATGCTTCATATGACTATATGCAACTTAATACAGATCCCCCTTCTCGACAAACTAAGAAAGGAAATGAAAAAAAAAATTGCTAAAAGTATGTCAAGAGGACAACATTTGTATAATGCAATATTAATGAAAATAATGTACACCTTTCAAGGAAAAATACATACAATTTTGTGGGATATCCACTTCTGTGGAAGGCAGTCAGGTATACATCCCAGGCTTAACACAAATGTTTGGGCTAATAATGCAAAAACTAACCCTAACCTTGCTAATAAGTAATACAACACTCTTCTGCAATAATTGATCAGCTTTCCAGATAAAACTTTCCATTAAATGTAAGGTAACATTCTTTAGAAACATTTTAATGGTCAAGAAATAACTGATGTGCATGGCTATGCTAACAGCAAGTGAGAAAAACACAGACAGTAAACCAATAGATGTATAGTGAAATGCAGTCCATCAGTATGTTTAACATACATCAGCTTGTAGAAAAACATCAACATACCTTTGTAGAAAGTCATCTGTTAAATTAGAAAAGTTTTGAAAGCAAATATCATTATCAAGCTCTCTGGATCCGAACAGTCTCCCGTACTACAAAACAAGTTCTTTGCAACATGGTTACCTTTATATAGTACAGATTCTGCCCTCTGAACACTGTGAATATGCAAATAAAGTGGTGACTTATCAGCAATCATGAATTCCACAATCTGCATTAAATGAAGGGCAGACAAACATGAAATAAGGGCCTACACAATTGAGAGCACATATCCCAGGCAGTACAAAGATGAACATTGAGAAGTGTTACCTGCTAAGGGCTTGCAAGTGTGAAGAATTAGTTTGACAACAGGAACAATCAGGGTTTCGCAGTCAGTCCTCTTTGCTGTACACTTACTGAGGGTCTGTCAGGATGAAGAATCTTACTAGAAACTCTTGTGAGTACATTGATTGATTTAGAAAAACATTCCTAACATTTGGATGAATTGCTTATGACCACACTTTGTGCCTCTGAGTAAAATCAGTCTGCAATTCTAAGGAAGTACAGTACTCTTTGATACAGATATCAAAACTAAGGCAAATCATATAGCAGTCATGCTATGGACGAAAAGCAGAGATTATAAAGTTTCAATACTCTTAAAATTAATTGCAGTTTCTTCCATTACTCCAGTGTGGTTTGTTATATATTTTTGAACTGGACTTTTACCACATATTGGTTTTGTCTTCCTTTTGTATTCTGAGCTTGTTAGAGAAGCATAGACAATGGAATGATACTCACAAAATAAACAGAATAAAAGAGCTGCAGTGTTCCAGATATTTCTTTTATAATGTGTGAAGAAATATTAGCTTAACTGTTGCTAATATTCCAGTTATCCAAACGTCTATTGGGAGATTACAAAGAATAACTTCAGAACTTTGTTCTGCTAGACCTGTGATATCAGTTGATGCTTGCTGTGCCACTTCTTGAGAATATGTCATGTATTCTTTGTTCTTTACAGTGTAAGTATTCGTCCATAGCAAATACTGATAGTCTTGTGTGTGTTGTGAATCTCATAGTTTGATGGGGTTCAAATACAGAGATGGTGCTCTTTGTGTGAACACCACTGATGTCTAAGGAGCATATGTTCATGTTGCAAGACAGCAAAATTGAGGAAACATCATAAATGTATATTTTAAGAATTTGTTTCATAATGTTTCCTTTACTCAAATATGTTTTCATTGTTTTATCTTTCTTCATCCTTTCCACACTATTTGGCATTGCACATTCTTGACTGGCAGTGGTCCCTAGCAGTGAACAACAGTGCACTTCCTAAAACAAAAAGTGAAGGCTGCCTTATGTAGCATAAAAGAGTCTGGTATACGTGCAGGGTCATCAGCACTCTGGATAGTAGTCGGTGAATAAATTCCACATCAGCTATCTGCTTCTGTGGCACAAGTGAAGTGAACTTAGAGAAAGAGGCCACATAATGCAGAGTTCAAATCTAGGTTACAGATAGTTTTGTGACTGGATTCAGAATAAATATTGACACCCAATGTTGTATATAAAATGAATAGGCTAAAGTGTGTGATACATGAAAAAAAATCTTACTGCAGTCTGTCTGAATTGCTGTTACAAAGGTGTTGCCATAAACTCACCTCTTCTCAATAGTAGTAATAATATATATTATGGGTATTGTCACATATGACACTTTGTAAAGTGTGATAACACAAAAATAGTCACATGAGTAACATGGACATATGTGTTATATGTTTTTGAGAACTCATCCATATCTCATAAGTATTTATAATGATGGTAATACATTACATTGTAAATGTTGTTGTCATGAGTAATTGTATGTGCTGTGGCATTATGACCATGAGTCAATCTCTGTGTGACCCTTTCAGAACAATTGTGATTATATGAAATGACATGTAACCTAAATGCTAGCTGTGATGTGTCAAGCCAATATGAAAATGATGATGGTGTCATGCTAATGCTTAAAGTACTGTATTCTTTGCTACAGATATCCCTTAAATGTGTTACTCTGCAATGCAAGGTCATTTTCCTCTTTTTAGTAATACCTTTTGTGTTTGCACTCCGCTTGGCAGAATGCAAACACACTTCATGGTCAAAGGAAAAAAAAGGAATGCCTTCGTAGCACAAACAAGCCTGGCACGGGTGAACGGTCATCAGCATTCTTGATAGTACTCGGTGAAAAGATGCACCTGCCAGGTACTTTTCTCTGTGGCAGAAGGTATAAGTGTAGTGAGTTCAGAGAAAGTAGACAGCTAATGCAGGGTTAGAATCCAATTTACAGACAATTTTACAGAGGGGTGTGTGAATACATATTGACATATTTTGTTATGTCACTGGGTTCTTTGAAACTGAACTATTCTCAGTATTGCTAAGAACAGGTGAGTTGTTTGACTGTCCTATTTCCCATTATTTTCTATAATCTAAAGTTCTGATAATGTGTGCCAGACATTAAAGGTCTAATACGACAAGGAGATGTGAAAAAGATGGATGTCTCAGTGTTATGCACTTCATCCTATGGTCATGACTAGATAAACCATTTGCTTTAAATTTTCTTGCAGTTGTTTTCTATGTTATTGTAGTTTACTTTTTTAATAATGCCTTTTAC